>NC_080671.1:36542588-36586965 GCF_030247195.1 Topomyia yanbarensis | reverse complement strand
GTGTCATTTAAACTCACACAATTTTCTCAGAGATGGCTGAACCGATTTTCGCAAACTTAGTTTCATATGAAAGGTATAACGCTCCCATAAGCTGCTATTGAATTCTTAGTTGATCCGACTTCCGGTTCCGGAGTTACGGATTGAAGAGTGCGGTCACACAGCAAATTCCCATATAAACTGGTACCACCATGATGTTCAAATGATGTAAAACATATTAAAATTGATGTAACATTACTCTAGTTTGCAGGTCTAGATCACTAATGATCAATCAAAGCAGCTTTGACCACATTGGCCACCTATGACAGTTCATGACGCCCCCGGGGAACCCGCCAAGTTCCTAAGCTTATATCACACCCATTCCCCAACGAATTCTCTACCGATTTTTACAAACTTGATTTCAAATGAAAGATACAGTAATGCCATTGACTGCTGCTGAATTTCATTCTGTTCTGACTCTTGCTTCCGGAGTTACAGGGGTGTTAGTAAGGATACACTGGAATTTCCCATATAAATCGGTACAATCGTAATACCTCAGAGGCTAAAAACTATTGAAATGGTCACCAAATTACTTCTAATCGCAGATCTAGATCACTGATTGCCAATCAAACATTCTTTGAATATATTGTCCACTATCGACGATTCCGGAAGTCCGGAATTCCGGGCATATTCCACAAATAAAGTCACATCGGTTCTTCGGTGATGACTGAACCGATTTTCTCAAACCAAGACTCAAATGGAAGGCAAAATATGCAGCTGAGTATTGCATCAGAGCCCCTCCGCCCCCCCCCCCGCCTTTCCCTTACATCTCCCTCCTTCATCACTACCGTCCCCTTGGACCACCCTCACGCCCGCATTTCCTTCATCCACCCCGTATACCAAAATAAGATGAAGGATTTCTGACGCATCCTCCACTCCCACTCTACTAACCCCCCATTCCCTCCACTTTTAAACCCATTCCACCAACATTTCAAAATATAATCACATGAAGATAACATTGAACTCATGCTGATTAAGCTAATTAAATACTATTCTTTTGCCTTTCTCGTATAGAAAGGTTACGCAATTGCTCCAAAAACCGATTTTCTAACCGAGGCCCGGAGGGCCGAGTCTCATATAACATTCGACTCAGTTCGCAGAATCGAGATCGAGATCGCAAAATATCTGTGTGTATGTATGTGTGTATGTATGTATGTATGTATGTATGTATGTATGTATGTATGTATGTATGTATGTATGTATGTATGTGTGTATGTGCGGATTTGTTAACAAAATGTCCACATCGGTTTTTTGGAGATGGCTGAACCGATTTTTACAAACTAAGATTCAAATGAAAGGTATACTATTCCCATAGGTTGCTATTGAATTTGATTTTCAACCGACATCTTGTCCCGGATTACGAGTTGAAGAGTATGGTTACAAAACAAAATTTGTTTATTTGTCCACATCGGTTTCTCGGAATTTTCTGAACCGATTTTGACAAACTTGATTTTAAATGGAAGGTCCATCAGCTGCTGTTGAATTTTGTGTGGATCCGAGTTCTGGTTCCTGAATTACAGGGTGATACGTACGATCACGCAGCAAATCTTGATTCTAACGAATTCTGCGATGAATGTAAAAAGGTGAAATTTTTGCCTTTCTCAATAGAAAGGTATTGCAATTGCTCCGAAAACCGACGTTTTAACGGAGGCCCGGAGGGCCGAGTGACATATACCATTCGATTCAGTTCGTCGAGTTCGGCAAATGTCTGTGTGTGTATGTATGTATGTGTGTATGTATGTATGTGTGTGTATGTGCGTATGCGTGTGTGTATGTTACCAAAAATGTCACTCATTTTTCTCAGAGATGGCTGAACCGATTTTGACAAACTTAGTCTCAAATAAAAGGTGCAACGTTTCCATAGGCTGCTATTGAATTTCTAATGGATCCGACTTCCGGTTCCGGAATTACAGGGTGATGAGTACGAACACGCAGAAAATGTCGATTTTAATAAATTCTGCAATGAATGCATAGAGGTGAAATTTTTTCGAAAATATGACCACAACTGCTTCGATTTGTAGTATTAGGTCACTAACATCCATTCAAAGTCTATTTGGCCACATTGGCCACCACCATCGGTTCCGGAAGCCCCGGCGGAAGTCCCCGTAAATGGCTATTTAATTTCATCCCGATCCGACTTCCGGTTCCGGAGTTATAGGTTGTGGCGTGCGATCACATAGCAAATTGTGATTCAAACCGATACTCCGATGAAAGCAAAAAACGCTTTTAATCCACCTAACAGTGTGATGAGACATTTCTTATAACTCTTATCACTCTCTTCGGATATTGTATCGTTTGAGAACATTTAGATCTTGATGCATCGCGATGTTTTTGATAACACATACTACATGGGATAGTGGCAGGACTCAGAGAATCGCTCAAATCAGCATAGGACAACATCAGTGCTAGAAATCTCAAACCAAATCAATGGGAAAGCGAAAAATGGCCCATAAAATAGACATACCAACGAATTATTGTTAATGCTCTGTTAATAAAATATCTAAATTGTGGTAGGAAAACTGAACTTTCCTAAAGGGGTTATATATTGTACTGAGCCAAAAAATTCGAATTTTTTTTTTGAATCGATTTGAAGTTTATACTTTACTCAAATTTCCAACGCGACTGAGAACTAAGAAATCAACGCTTTTTCTTGAAAACTACTAGCAGTGACACCATTCAAAGAAAATCAACAGTGAATATTTCCAGTGTTTTATATTCTAGATTGCATGATTCAGTGATCGAAACCCAAAACTTCATAAAGTATTTGAAATTATTAAATTAAAATTTGTTTTTGCTATTGAAATTGACAAAATTATAGTATCGCCCCTTTGGCGATTGTTTACATTTTCGGTCCCACCTATCAGCATTGAAGTATCGCCCTTACGTTTTTTACAATAACTACAGTTATACACCACCGATTTCGTCCGGGTTTTTCAATAGCGATCATTGTTACTATTTACAGCTGGTATCAGCTTGATAATCCTAAAAAATACGAAAAAACAGTTTCGCCTCTAAACTGCTAGCAAAAAAAGTATCGCCCTGATTGTTTGCATGGAGCGTGGAGGGCGAAACTTTAAATAAACAAACAAAAATACAGTTTCGCCCGTTGTATTTTTTGCTGTAGTTTAAGAAAGCAAAATCGTAGAATCCAAATTTTTAGGTTAATTTGTTGCGCTTCAAAGCCCTCATTCGCATGTATGAAAAAAACCTTATGTTTATATTTGTAAGTATCGCCCTTTTCACAAAAAAGCGTTGAAATGGAATCGCAGATCCTGATATCACGCTATCTCTGAAGTGCATGCGTGCATAGTTCCAAATTTTACTTCGACTTCGACTTTTTCTAAAGGTGACTTTCCAGTAGTATCCTTGATTTGAATTATTATCGCTAATCCTAATGCCAAAGAACAAATAAAAACCTCTCGAAAACGAACCATTTGGGAAAATCATCATCATTACTGGAATTTTCATTTTCACGAAACTTTTCGATAACCTTTCGTCACTTGCGTTAATGCACTGGGTGCACAGTGCTCTGAAAACCTAGCGAAATCGTCTTAGGGCACCAGCGGGTCTAATTCAGAGCTATCTGCGCGGCGAGTTAAATCTGTAAAGAATACTATAAATTAATTTCTCTTCCATCATTTTCAGTTCAGCAATTCGAGAGATCGTGCTCACCGCAAGCCATGAAAAATAGACTACGTTGTGAAGCGATGGTCACTATTTATTAAAAAATCACGGTTAAATAAAAAATAAAACTATTAAAAAATTTCAAATAGTTTTTAATTTTCACAAACTTATTAGGAAAAATTGTTTAATAAGCTTACGTAATATTGTGTAGGAAAAAAGCTGAAAGTTTCAGTATTTTCTCCATCTGCAACATATAAACCCTTAAGTATACCAATTAATTGGTATACGAATTGGAATAAGTTCGCCAAATTTTGGATAAAGTCTATAAAATAACCCCTTGAAAGCTACCTAAAAATTGTTGTAGTTCGATGCAATAAAAAATCCCCAAAAATGAAATGTACCTATTAATGTGAAATAATACATACAATAAAGAATAATACATACAATAAAGACCCATTTTTATCTATCTCATGGTGTATTTTAGGCTGACAAAATGGGGACATTGACTAATTTTTTTTTATAATAAACTGAAGCTGTTAAAATATTCTTCCCGTCCCTTGATGTAGTCTGATAACTATTTCTGATTATGATGAACTTTTTATTTTTACATATTTCCATCTTCATGATAAGGAAAACATGCGCAAGAAAAGATTTACTCCAATTCAGTCTTGTTCGTCTGCTAGAGCCCATCAAACATATGTTCATATTTGGCTGATAAAATCGGGGTTTCAATGTATTATAATAGATATTCAGCATTCGAAGAAGTTTCTTGTGAACGAGTGTAGAACGACTTTGTTTCTACTTGCTTGCCAGAAATTCGGTTTGGTGAAAATCGATCATACTGTCCAAACGGCATAATTCCGAAACCGTAATTTTTGAAGTTTTAAAATTATGCAGAATTAATTTTTCAGAAAATATTAACAGAGTTCGTGTTGTCTTTAGCGAATTTGTTGAGACTTTATTATAATCATGAATATTAATCTGAGAAAATTCACCATAAATACTTCTTGGACGATATACCGTCAAAATTATTTTATCAAATGATGCGCTGTTTAACGTTTGTAAAACTCATTGAAGATACTAAACCCCCAAAATTGGCGGTTTCAAAATGATGCTATCTTAACCTTAAATTACTGTTTTTGAACATTTGACCTATACATATAATTGGTCATACAACAAAAATCAAATGCTCATCAAAATCGATCAGAACCTGCTAGAGTCGAATGGAAATCGTCATTTTTCATAAATTTCTCTCTACATTCGGAAAGTGTTATCCTCGTTATTAATCATATTACGTTTTCGTCTCAACTCGACGCATTCCAAAAAAACCTGTTTTAGGTGGGTGCAATTGTGCTTTTCTCATTTGTCCAGACTACGATTACATGGCTGGTTATGTTCAATACAATGGTGGAAATGAATATTACATGTTCAGTACGATTTGCACATACATACAACGGATCGACAGCCACGATCTTGAGATACTATGTGATACTGAAACATCGCTTGAAACCAGCGGCGGATCATGGAGAAAGATCCGGAAGGTCCAGGCCCTGCCGAACATTTTCAACTTGTTAAGAAATTTTAAACTAGTTTTAATTTTAAAGTAGCAACCCCTCACTGCATACTCCCTCCGGGCCGGTATGATTGACGATTTTTAGAGTGATTGCATAACCTTTCTATATTAGAAAGGCAAAAATGTACCAAAGTCCAAAAAAGTCAATTTTTGTCAAACATCTCAATGTTTCATGCATTTTAAAGTCATTTGGCATCAAAAATACAAATTTGATTTTGAAATTTTTCATTTCATTTGTGCAAATCGATCCAGCCATCTCTGATTAACAAAGGTTACATTTTTTTCCACATATACACATACACACACATACATACACACACAGATATTTTCCGATCTCGACGAACTCAGTCGATTGGCAAATGACACTCGGCCCTCCGGGTCGGGATTAGATTGACGAATTTTAGAGTGAATGAGAAAAGCAAAAACATTTTTAGCAAATGTTGAAAGTTATGCATTTTTTTGGTGAGCAGTTCTATGTTTCATAGACATTAAATCAATTTGAACTTCGCTTCCTATTAACTAAAGACCCTTATTACAGTACATTTCTACAAAAACAAGCTCAATTTGAAAATAAATCTGAGGATTATGATTGATTACAGAACTCTGGAATTTTCTATTGGAATGTTTCCAGGCAAGAATTTGATATTTATGCAATTAGACAACTGTGAAATCAAGACCAATAGATCAGTTACATATCAGGACCCCATTCCGACAATTTATCAAAAGTCCTCATGATGTTTACAACAACAGGTTATCAATGTACGGATCAAATAATTGTTATTGTAATATTGAATTAAATCAGTCTGCATCAATAAATTTTCAACTTCAATCCAATATTTTTTTGGGTCTGGTGGGGGGGGGGGGGGGGTTGCATGGTGTTAAACCCCAAAACTTTTTCTTGGCTACGCCGTTGCTTGGAGTTATTTATTTCGCTTTTCATTTTCCGATATGTTTCAGATCGATTCGATGGTTATAAGTTAGAAAAAATGCAGTCAGAAGGTTCGCACAAATGAACATTTTTGTACTGATAAGTTATCAAGTTCCTTCCAGACAACTTGGAAGTGTTCGGTGATTATTTCTAGCGGTTGTAGATAGAAAAATGAAATACAAAATTCGATTTGTCGAAATAATGTTTGGCTTATTTCAATGGATTATTTCAATATTGAACAATAAATAGGCGACAAAGAGTAATCCACAAACAACAAGCCATAACTTTTAAAGTATTCAAAATAGATATTTGAAGTCTTCAGTAAAGTTATTCGCAAAAGTAAGAGCTACAAAATTGCTGAAGGCATCATTTCGATATAATCACTTCCAAGAAAATTTGTGAAAATATCTCACTCATTAATCAGCAAAAGCACAATACCAAAAGAAAGGTCATATTGCCTCCATTAAATTCTCCGAAGATACTATTGACCTAAAATAAGCCGTTTTGGCGTTAATAATAGATTATATGTTTTTGGTCATATTTCTGGCAATGGGAAATGATAAAAATCTTTCGTCCGCATTTAATGTTAAATATCTCTTTTGATAATAGTCCGATTTCAACAATCTATAGCTTGTTCGAAAGGTATTCGTTAAAGCTGTCTAAAAACATATAAATTGTTAATCTGTATAGTCAATTTCGGCAGATAATTTAAAAAACCGCAAAAAACGCAATTTTTACGCATTCAAATATTCATATCTTGAAAACTAAACATCAGAATCAAAAACAAATTAATAGCGTTCATACTGTTTTTTAGTTCTTTCATTTAAAATTGGTTTGGATAAGATCGGTTCAGCCATTACTTAGAAACACGAATGAGAATTTGTCCGTTACATACACACACACACAGACATTGTCCCAAATCGTCGAGCTGAGTCGATTGGTATATAAGACTCGGCCCTCCGGGCCTCGGAAAAAATCTTGAAAGTTTGAGCGAATTCTATACATTTCTTTTATAAGAAATGTAAAAAGGTAAAAATTTCGCTAAAATGTCTCTCAAACAACTTAAATTTGCTGTTCTAGGTCACCGACGGCCAACCAAACTTTCGTTTACTACATTGACCACGATAGACGGTTCCGGAAGTGCTCGGGAAAAGCGGCCATCTTTCGAAATTTACGAACTCACATCAGTTTCCCGGAAATGGTTGGGCCGATTTTCACAAACTTAGTCCCAAATGATAGCTATAATATCCCCAAAGATGTTTATAAAATTTCGTACGGATCGCTTATATGGGGCCGGAAATATAGACTAAATCGTCCGGTCACATATGAAATTCCCATATAAGCCGGAGCTCAAATTTTTTTTTCAAAGGGGGGACCCCATGAAATTTCAGAAATCGAATTCGTATTTTTGATGCCAAACATCTTTAAAATGCATGAAACGTCGAGATTTTATGTTATCCCGAAAAAAATTTTCAGTTCAATATTACCGTGGCTGTTTTTTCTTCTTCAAAATTTTAGAACTCGAATAATGATTTATTTTCCTGTAAATAGTTGTCATGTGATGTACAATAATAAAATGTAATATATGCATTTAAAAGCTTTTAATGAATATAAACAACGCACACATTCTCGTGATTCATGATTGAGAAAGGCACAATTGCACCGCTAGGTGGATTAAAATAGGTTTTTTTAGATTCATGTGGAACCCAAATATCAAGCTTCTTCATGAGTCCAAGACGTTTTATATGATCGTTATTTGTTGATTTGGGTACTTTTAATCTTTCTCCAATTTCTCTAACACTTACATGACGATCCGATTCAATTACGGCCTTAATTTGATCATCAACTTCAGATGATCGTCCTGAACGTTGTCCATCTTTGAGTGAAAAATCTCCTGACCGGAATTTGGCAAACCATTACTGACAAGCGCGTGCAGTTACCGCTTCAACTCCGTACACTTCACATATATCTTTATAAGCATCGACTGCTTTTTCTCCTTTACGGGAATAAAATAGCATAATATGACGATAATGCTAGTTTCTGCACTCCATATTAAAATAAATGCTAAACAAACAACTGTAAACAAAATTACGCGCAGTTGTTTTCTGAAGCAAGCTAACAACGAGAGTAACATACGTTGTGCGTATGTGAAAAGGAAAAAATATGAGAATGGCAGAAGCCATTTGAAATATGCTTCAATCCATCTAACGCTGAGTAGTGAAATTAATTCTCGGACAACCCTATATTAGCATGCAAAAAATGTTTTTCGTGCAGCAGGCCACAATACCTAACTTAAAATTAGTTTTTTGCGTTTCGGATTCCTCATCAGTAACTAGCACCAGTCTTTGGGCTAGTTAGATGATAAATCTAAACAAGCCGAAAAACTATTTTGGATTCTGCATTCTCATCAGCAAACCAGAGCTTCTGTGCTGGGCGTTAATCATATCATAAGTTTTCACAACGATCTCGCTTGGTAACGGTAATTCAGCAATATGATTGCTCAATAACTATTTGCAGCAATCCTGCTTAAAACCCTTTTTAAAGATGGGACAAACTACTTACTCCATCCAATCTTCCAGTAAAATCTGTTTCTCCAAGATCTTTAAAACCACCTAGCGGAGTATTCTACACATCGCCTCTCTTCCGTGTTTTAGCAGCTCACATGGCAGTTGATCATTGCCAGCGGCTTTATCAGTCCTCAACCCGCCGATCACCTCATGAATCTTCGGTAGATCTTGCGCTGGGAATCTGTCGTCGGCTGCGCATGTCCCCAGACTGATTCTTGCGATACTCTCGTCGTCTACTGCTATTTCGATGTTCATCATAATACACTTATCGCTCAGCTCGCACTCGGTCGTGAGAAGGTCTCCATTAGTATCTCTTCATATGTCAGCCTGTGGCACATAGCCTTTGCTTGAGCGATTTACCTACTCGTAGAATTTTCATAACTACATACAGATGCTCCATCGCCTATCTGCCTGTAGGTGATTTCGAATCTATATTCGGACTGTGGAAGGTGCGCACATTTGTGATGTTGGAGAAAATTTTTCCGTTCATTAGAACGTGGTCGATTTGGTTATAAATTTGTTAATCAGGTGATCTCAGGGGTGAAGTTCATGTCGCTGATGAGGAGCTTCACTTTCTGCCGCGGGCTCCAAATGCGCGTAAAAGGTATCTTTCTCCTTCTCGGGTTACGCTTCGTGAGGGCAGTGCACGTTAACGATGCTGTAGTTGTAGAAAACGCCTTTGATCCACACACCTTCTTTCTCTGATCGACTGGTAATTGATTACGTGTTGGTGCATCTTGCCCAGCACTACAAATCTGATTCCCAACTTGTTTGTTGTGCCGTGGCTCTAGTAGAATGTAACCGCGCGATGTCCGCTTTTCCACACATTCTGTCCTGCCAAGCAAAGTTACTACAATGCTACGTCTTTGAAGTTGCGAGTTTTCAGCTCATTGTGTAGGATTCGTTCGAACCCAGGGAAGCAAAAAGACTTACAGTTCGATGTGCCAAGTTTTCAATCGTAGTCCTTTTTTCGTTACGTGGGCTTTGATCGATTATTCCGATCCGCCTTGTCCTCCTGATTCTTCGTAACGTGGTGTTTTCCGGGCGGCTTGTTGGGTTTGACACAACCTCCTGTCTCCTCGGACAGCCGCGCGGGGTTTCTTTGCCACCTCACGTATTCAGTTCTGTCTACGGAAGGGTTATAGCGCACATGCCCACTCGCACCTTCTCATTTCGCTTCTACTGCAGAAGACGGTAGTACCCAGTCGTTTCCGGGATACAGATTAAATGTCATCAATAGACGCACTAGAAAGCATGAGATAGGAGCTTGTGAACATTGGGAAGTATTCACCAGTTGATGACCAACCTTCGAAGTTGATGGTTTCGAAATTTTTTGATGTTGACCGTAAGATATATTCCATTTTAAAACTCTATGAAGATATTGAAGGTATTCTTTTTTTTTTCTTATTTTTAGAATGGAATGGTAACCGCTGAACTGTTTTTGTTTGTGAACTTTCAATATTTTATCAAATCAACGATTTTTGTCGACCACCTCCCCCCCCCCCCCAAGCAAATTTAAATCAATTAATTCATCCAAAACAAAAGCCTTATTCATACAGAAGTGTAAAATTCTTCTTGATTCACTATGTTCATATTTGAACAATTCACCAATCCAGTTTGTAGATCGTATAGAGAGACTCGGTGTCATTTTAACATCACGACTAGAATGGGATGCTCCTATAAACATACAGTGCGAAAAAATTTATGGAACTCTCAAACGTTTATGCTTGGCTACTGGACACCTTGACGTTCAAACTAAATTGAATTTGTTCAAAACTCTAATACTACCGCATTTTTTTAATGTAGATGTTTTCTACAGCAATGCAACTGTACAAACTGAGGGTAGCCTTGAATTCGAATGTTCGATACATATATAATCTTTTAAGATATTCAAGAGTATTGCATCTTCAATTATCACTACTTTGTTGTAGTTTTTCGAAATTCTATATTTTTCGCTCATGTGTCACGTTATTCGGAATCATAAATACACAAAAAACCCCACGAAAAGATGAGACCTCTACACAGTAACAAATAAAAATAAAATTATCTTTCTTATTTTCACTTACAGTGATAACACAATGCACACAGTGCCACCTAGCGGTGAAAATGCGAGCTAGTGGGTTTTCTCCATGTAAATTGTTGAAAAATCCCATATAAACTTCAAGCACGTTGGTCCGGTAGCTATACATGTCCGATTTGCTTCAAATTTGGTGCAAGTACTCATGGTGGGATTAGGAATCGACTCAGTGGTAAGCCGATTGAGTTTTTAAAAATTCATCATTTTTCTGGGCAGTCTAATGGAATGGTCTGCCTGTAGTAATTATGACTTGTAGAACCAAAAGCAAATTTAAACTAGAATTTCTAGCCAAATTAAATTCAACCTAATCATACTATTACTACCATAGCTATTTTCCGATTGAGAGTAACGAACATTATTACGAATAAATAAATAAATAAATAAACAAATAAAAAAATAAATAAATAAATAAATAAATAAATAAATAAATAAATAAATAAATAAATAAATAAATAAATAAATAAATAAATAAATAAATAAATAAATAAATAAATAAATAAATAAATAAATAAATAAATAAATGAATAAATAAATAAATAAATAAATAAATAAATAAATAAACAATTAAATAAATGAATAAATAAATAAACAAATAAATAATTCGAGTACGAAAGATACGACATGACCTGACAATAAATAAGAAAAGTAAATCTATAAGTGCTATAATTATCAGTATGAAGGTCGACTTGTATATTGAAGCGAAAAAATTTTTTTTAACCATTAACTAATCTCCGGTCTGGATGAAATAAAGCACTCCGATGGAAACCACATAGCATGCATCATGCAGTAAACAAATAACATTAGGTTGCCCGGGTGGGACGGTTTACCAGCTATATACGATCGAACCGGTGTTCCAAAAGTGATTTGATTACATGCCGCTACGGGTTTACCACCGACCCTGTAAACTATGTTGTTAAATGTTTCGGCGAGGAAAAAGTAAACCGAAAACAATTTAACAAAACCCGACAAAAACATCGGTCCAGTATTTCGAAAGCTGAGAAGAACGACAGCCCCAATTTAAGGCAGCCCATGCGCCTATCTGGATTGAATTTTTTTTAACCAATGCCAAGCATCTGGACTGCTCGACGATCAGTTGGTAGATTCTCCTATTTTTTATAGATTTAAAACATGATATTGGCTCCTAATATCAGAGCTTGTTATTCGTATAAATCTTATCAACATGGGGAAATTTTCAAATATTTTAAACACACACAAAATGTTGTTCAAAATCTGATGTTCGGTTTAAAGTAAGACAATCATTCGAATTCCAGATAGGCTCCCCTTCGACTTCACCCATTATTACCTGTATGATTGCTACACATTATCAAATTAGTAAACTTGATATTGAAATCCCATGCATGATATTAAAATTGACAGTGAAAAACACCTCCAATTCAGCCCCAGCGGCAGAGTGAATTAAGTAATTTAGCAATTATAGTACCGGCGACTCGGTGGCCACATATAGCCGTCTATTGCAAAGTTTGATTGAAGCGTGTCGTTGTCGTCGTCGTCGGTCGGAGCAATGTCCGCATAAGCAGGGAGCGTGGTTTATTGCGTGGAATAATCAATCAGACCTTCACCGGTCAGCCCAAATTCGAAGGGACTAGTACTGATTAGCAGCAGCGGATGGAACCGCGGCACTCAAAGGCGGGATTTCCAATGTTTCAAAGACAGCGCGCTCTTTGCTTTGGATATGGGGAGGATTTGTTATATGCGTATATGATGTAATGACAGGTGGATAAATTGATCTGTTATGGTAACAGTATGACAGTTTTTCTTTCATATTATGTCCACATATTCTATCGTGTTTGTTTCAGTGACATAGAAACATTGACCCTTTTAGTGTGTTATGAAATTTGTTTTGGTAGCAAGTTTTTGGAAAGAAATCAATAATTGTCGATGGAAACATTAATTATATAAATAATTTGAAAGTGTTACATCCAATCCAGAAAATCATTCCAACTTACCTTTCATAACGTATACAAACGTGATCGTCACTTGCATAAGATCCTTTTGCAAACTGAACAATTAGGCCGAGCACCGTCCACTGTAAAATCGTTGATAAACTGGTTCCGCGGATCGCTCGGATCATGATTACGATAATGATGCTGATAATCGTTGTCACATTGCTTCTTTCATATTGACAGTGTAACAACGTCTTTTCACTCGGTGTTTTTTCTTTTTGAACGAATTCACTCAAATTACTATCCTGCACTTGAGGCACTATTTTTTTCGACGCAATCAATAATAGTAATAATATCACTTAACTGTTCCACTATCTGAAACGGTCGATTGCACAACCTTTCGCTAATTCAGTTCTCATCGCTACTGTACATTGAAAACACCTACTCAGAATTTCACTTTCATCCTGCACCGTAAGTAACTGATCGTGAACTAAACTAGCAGCGACGAGGATATAAAACGACAGATCCCAGATTTGTCGACAGTTTGTTGTGTCGCTAATCTTGAACTCGTTGATTCCGATATACATACACTTGATCTTTCAGCGCAGTTGCTGAATTCCTCCCGTCTGTCGCCCCTGGAGGTCACTGTCATGTGTCGCTTTATTACTCATGTGACATGCAATTCTAGTAGACACAGTCATAAGCTGCATCCGAGCATCAGTCATGCACCGGCTCGAGCATCACTTAATCAGCCTCCAACCGTTCGCTACTTATGGTCATCCCGTGAGATTCTGTCGTTCTGTAGCGTGCGTTTCGCCAAGCGGGACTCAAACTAATGACGCAGCAAGCAGTGGTGGAAAGTGCGGTTACGCGGCGATTGCTCGTTAGCCGCTTAAAACTAAAGGCAGTCATCAGGAAGTCGACTTGGGAGACACCGAAACTGGAAGGAGATGTTCATTCTAGAGGACCGAATGGATTGACGGGGTTTTTTTTTCTGAGCTCACTGCTGCTCCGGTAGTTGCCGTCTCGAGATTTAATAAATTGAGCCAGATTGGCGGTGATATGCGAGAGTCGTAAATATGTGATTATTAGATTTAGTTGTTGCGTATTTATAAAACGGGGTGCGTGATTGAGTATGCGTTTCCTGGCAAACGGCAATGAACTCGTACACAGCAATGTAGAACTATAAAGTAATGAAATTTATGGCAAAACTATTCCGAGTTTGACATCTAGTTTTAAGACAACATTAATGAGCATGTCTTGTCCGAGGAGATTTGCGACAGCCGTCAAATTGTTATCAAAACGCGTTTTGAGATCGCCCATGCAGTCAATCTATGATTAAAGTTAAACTCAATCTATCCAGCTGTAAGCTGATGACGATGACTTGTCGACTTAAGCAAAGTCTAGAATGAAACAATTTCTGAATATGCATCGAATCAACAAGCTAATTTAATTCAACGAAAGCCTAAAAATATTCACTGTGACCACTAACTTACATACGGCTAGAAATCTACTTAACGCAAACAAAATGCCACTTTTCACAAGATCAAATCACCCGCCACTGATACAAATATGTCTGCACGAACAGATACGCTGCAATTATCACCGCTGCATTCAGCTGCAGCCGTACTCCCGCATTGTAGAAACCACCAAAGACCTGCAGGTTGGCCGTTTCGATGCTGTGCTTACAATAGTCCCCATCGTAGATCCAGCCGACGAATTCGTTCGTGCGGAGATTCTCGTTTCGCAGCCACTCTTCCAGGGGTCTGAAGTACTCCCGCAGTGCCGTCCCGTCCAGCCGGCCCTCGCCGATTACCTCCTGCAGTACCTGTTGCCACGGTTCAGATGCGCCGCGCTCCATAAGTTGTCTGCGGAAAAGGGAACGGGAGGGATAGAAGAAAATGCATACATTAGCCTCGATGGTTCTGATGGTGCTAAGTCAAATGAGAAAATGGAGTTGCGATAGATCATGTTTCATGGTATAAAATAGACTTCGACCGGCTAGCAATGAATGGATGATGAAATGGTCGCAACTTGTTGATGTTGTGGAGTTTGACCGGACCGTTTTATGCCGCGGGGACCGTCGCTGCTGGTTGCGTAATTCTGAACTGCAAACCCATCACTCGAAGAAGTACCCCCCAAGTGGGCTGCCGTCGCGTCGTTTGCAGCGTGTTGATGATGAAGAAATTGTCTTCTTTCATCGGGGATGTTCAACAAAAGAACACTTCTTGATGAAATTTAAAATTATTGTGACAATGATAGGCACATTACAAAGTTTTCTTTAAATAAAACAATTACCTAATAGAGCAATTTATCCAATTTATCACTCATGATAATATGAACATTCCCATATGTTATAGTATAAATGGAATCGATGAGAATCACGGCTGCGTTGAAGGACGACAAGCGGCAAAACATTTTCAATCAATAGTGGTCATATTTTTTCTCTGCTTCTGTACAACTTCAAATTTGAAGTCATTTCTGTGCTCTGATGACACTCTTCTTGGTTTTGCACTGCAACGGCACCGTTGCGCTGACAGTTTTTGCAGCGGACGGATCGGACGGTGCACTTTTAGCGGATGCCGTCCAATTGGTATGCAGTGCGAATTTCATATAGCTTGTCTGCGAACGACGGCAGATTATGAGTGATATGCGGGAGCGCGTGGCATTAGTAGTTAGGTTGAATGATTCATTTATGTTACAAAAGAGTATTGAATAAAGCTTTATTGTTATTGGAGATTTAAATGGATAAAACATGAACTATTTAAAAAAATTAGTGTTCGGCGTAGTTGCGGTAATTGCGGCTGTAGAGCATTAACTAAATTCACACAAATCGAGTGATTTTTATTTCTAAATAACAGACAAGACGGTCCGTTATGCTGTAAGAACACAAAGTCAAAACACATAACTCTACTTTATTCGCAAACGGTTGCTAAATCAATTAACGCACATTATGCAGTAAAAATAGACACTCAACAACGATTGCGCCTAGTTCCTCTAAATCAACAACCAGCACCACGAACAAAAAACAAAAACGCTGAAGAAGATAGTTCAAGAAGAAGAACAAGAACAAGAAACAATCAAGAACCTCTTGATTCCACCTTCTTTGCACTCGCAAAGAAGGTTGAATCTGACATAAAAATCTTGATAAATTTATTGCTCATTATTAATAACTGATGAAGTTTGATGCCACGTGAACGACGAACGGTGAACGCCATTACAATTCAGATAACGCACAGTGGTGGATTCTCTAAAACAAAATTTTGGAAATTGTTTTAATTAACTTGCAAAAGTATATTTCAAAGTTTTGGGCGTTTTTGCTATCAGTTTTTGAAAGTTCAAATTCGCGATTTCATAAAGGCTGATAATTTTATTTAAATATGAGTGGTAAAGAACATTTGGCTCGAGCTCTCTTAGATAGTGGCTCACAATGCAGTCCGATGAGTGACCGCCTCGGAATAGCTCGGTATCGTATTAATCAACCCATTCTCGGTGTTGGTGAATCTCAAATTCGTGTAATTTGTTCAGCATCGTCCGAAGTCAGATCAAGAGAGAGAGCGAATATTCCTTTCCTCTCAATTGCTTGGTACTCAAAAAGATTACAGCCGATCTCCGGGTGTGACCATCCCTACTACCAACTGGAACATATCAAAACACTTTACTCCTGCGGATCTAGAATTCAATGTGTCACGGAAGGTAGCTTTAAGCACTATTTACAACTATCCGATCCATTTCCGTGCCGGTTCAGTACCATGCACGGACACCAATAAGGCTTGCTGCATTAAATCAAAAAGTGTATTAATGCTAATACCGGTGATCTTTATATGATAATCATCGGCGAAAGTATAGATCCGAATTCCAAGCTTATTAAGTTTCCTCAACAAGCCATCGGCGACAAAGGATTCATAGAAGTGGTGACAGCATACCGCCTTGAGGACATCCGCAGACACATAGTTTCCTTATCTCTACTTATCTTAAGGATAAGCACAGATATTAATTGATAAGCATTGTGTGTATCCGGTTCGTGGTATATGTAGGTACTCGTGCAGCTTCCAAAATGGAAAAAAGCAGCTTTAATATCAAGAAAAACTCCTAAGCATGATTGCTTTTGCGAAATAGCTTTTTCAATTTTGTTCAATGTTGAATGTTTTAATCTACCTAGTGGTGCAATATTATCTTTCTCATTCATGAACAGTAGGATTACTTGGTAAGTTATAATCGATATATGTTCATTAAATTTTTAGAATACATGGAACCAATATAAACAAATCAAAATCTATATTGGAGTTTGGAAAATACTGCTAAAAAAAGAATCATGAATGATTGAGGTCAACTTTGAGACTGAGATTCTGCAAATCGAGATAATTATTCCAGATGAACCGGTGAGACTGTAATATTGGAATACGCCCAAAACCAGAAACGAAGCCGAATTGTTGCGGACAAATACTTCTCGTGCGCAAATCGTACGTGTTGTCCCAGTTGCTTCGCATCTGGCAACCCATCTCTGGTGATGAAAATGACTGACAGCAAAATAGATCATCGTAGGACCTAGCCTAACACCTAACTCCCACATTTCACCACACACCCCTAACAATGCCCATGTTAAAATTCCAGAATACCTATCGTACATAAAATAGGCTATCGATTTTCAGAGTGATTGCATAACATCCCTGAGAAAAGCAAAAATTGCATTTGATATTACACCAGTTGATTTTTCCATATTAATTCTTCACAAGGTTTAACAGGTTGGCAAACGAAATTTTGTCTTGCTGAATTCTCGCAATTTGCCATAACTTCAACGCAATAAACTTTTGCAGTTCTTTTGCGAAGGGTAGAGTTGGATTTTTCATTAAAATTTACAGAAGTCCTTTTTAAGAAATAGTATTGATTTTATGCATTTTAAAGATATTTGGCATCAAAAATACAAATTCTTTTCCTGAAATTGCATGTAGGGGAGACCAAGGAGGGTTGAAACAATTTTTTTTTGTTTTTGTTAAATAAATCGACAAAAACTGTAATTCGATGATTGCTTTTTTTAATTTCTTACTTCTGTTTATGCTTTATCAAATTACATTAGAAAAACTGGTGCAAATCAATAACAAAGCATCAATATATTGATTTTTTAACAGCGTTCTCTTTGTTTCAACTCTCTTCATACCGAGGTAAGTTGAATGTGAGTTGAAATAAGTAACAAATTATTTTAAATATTATCAAGAAGTTTTATAAAGCATCAAATGTTACAATTGTTTTATTTTTATTCGTTCATACTAGGATAATTCCTTAAAATAACATGCATTTTTATCATTATTTTTCACAGTGTATATCTATGTATAAACTGACACTTGTTTTGAAAATTAATGTTAGATTTTGGTTACAAATACAGGAATTTCAGCACTTATCCCAATAGTAATAACAGTAAGATACTTCACATAACCACTAATTATCTATAACTGTAAAATAAAGAAATTTAATACCCATTTTTCATATATTTAGTTATATATTATTTTCCAACCATTTCCCCATTTTTTAAATTGGTTGATATGACCAGTTATACTATTTATGACTGCAAGTGATACCGGTTTATGAAAACGGGTAATTTGGTATCCATGTCGGTAGTATTTAGTTCATTTTGGGTTAATGTCACTTTGCCCCAAGATGCACAAGCTAATAGGAGTAAACAATTAGAACAAATGCATATTCCGTGATTTTAAATGACCTAGATCTAAAAAATTGAGAACGTTGATCACTGTTGTCTATTCAGATGGTCTAGAAGAAAGGCTTGATCCACAATTTACAATTTATACATCGCAAAGATAGAAATAAACGCATACAATTCATAAATGCTAACACTTTCACTGCGTAATAGTGATATTTTCATGATCGAACATCACTTAATATCCTCTTTATACCAATTTGAAGAAAATAACGCAATTTACTTTTGCTCCTTTTTTGTAGTTTGTTTACCGTAAATACTCAACCACTCATTTAACGTAGTTGGCATGTATCGGAGGGTTTGTAGATACGATATAAATAAAACAAATGCATAATTGTTTTACCCCTAACGGTATTGTTTCGCTAGTAATGGGCACTGTTTCAACTCTTCTCTGTTTCAAATCTCCTCGGTTTCCCCTACCCCTCTTGGCAAGTTTGACCTTTAAATTAATATCCACAAATTGACGCCAAAAGTCGAATGGTATACAAGATTTGGTTATCCGAACCTCGAGAAGGAGGTCAAATATTGAACAGCTATATAACCTTCCTTTATGAGAAATTTTATATGAGAATATGAGAATCACAAAAAGGCACATACAAGTAGATTTTCATAAAAATTGTATTTTTGAGATTACATATGATCTCGTAATTTCATGCATTTGAAAAACATTTGGAATTGAAAACCATAATTTGATTTCCGAATTACTTTCTACTAATATCCCTCTCCCTATGTAGAGTATCAATTTATATGGGAATTTGAATAATGTTCTCATGACCAGAATATAAGGTTCAGGTTACATGGGAAATTCACGTGTGGTCGAACTTTTTAATTCGTAACACCGGACTTAGTACTTCGATCCAAATGAAATTAGGTTGCTATCAATGGGGTTGATTTGAGAGTTGAAGCAGCCATCTTTGTGAAATGGGCTTGATTTCAATTTCGGAACTTTGTCACTTCATTGGTTACTTCAGAACCTTCTACTGTGGTCTGTGTAGTCAAGAAGATTTTCATTTGCAACCAGTGATCTGAATCAATAATTAAAACAAAATAGAACCCACTTTCTTTATTGTAGATATAATGACCGACGAATGTGGTAATTTCAAGTGCAACCGATAATTTAAACCCGTAACACAGGAACCAGAATTCCGATCCGCAAGAAATTTAATAACAGTCCATTGGATTGCTGTACCCAGCTAATATTTTGATTCATTTTAATAAGTTGCAAACTAATTATCTGTACTCTTAAACGATATAAATTTATTGTACAAAATGCACAGATTCCTTCTATGTGGACGGCGTCCACTGGACGCCGTATACGTACAAATCGGTATAGTATAGGACGCTCCGGGCCTACTCTTTTCTCATTACACCCATTGCTAGAACAAATTATGGGTTCAACGAACCGATGGTAAGCATGTGCAAAATTTTCAACGAGTGCTACATGTCCTTAGACTTTAACTTGTCCCGTGTTTCCCTTAGACGTCTATACAGTGTTATTTTAAAAGCATGACCCGTAGTTTAATATATAGTTCGTAACGCTTATTGTTATTATAATATTAGATAAGGTGTGTTATTTTAGTATGTAATTTATATAGCTATAAGTAATTATGAATCATTTGGATTATGTCATATTTGTTGGTACGAAAAGACGAGGAGGTTTTGCGCCCATTTCAGAAAAAATGCTTATGTTTTCTCATCTCAAGAGGGTTTTTCCTGCTTCAATAAATAATTCTATTCTATTCTATTCTATTCTAACCCTTACACAGCCAGTATTGAAAAGCATCCTGGAAAACACTGCAGTTATTCTGTAGTGTTTTTCTTGTCAATATTAATATTTGAAGCATATTTTCGTATGTCGCAAATATTAAAACGGCCACGCCTACTGTGCAGAGTTGGGTTTGAAGGTATTTCAAAATTAGACGGCAATTAAATTATTCATTTAATGAATAATTCAATTAACGACCTATTTTGATTCTTAAAGGAGGAAGAAACGAGGACAACCGTACCGACCGTTTCATTTTAAAGGGGTTGTAATAAATTGGTGGAAGTGACTAGGCTAAAAAGGTTAATGTCACTCCTTTGATCCTTTGGGATGGGACAGAGGTATTTACACCAAAGATAAACTCAAGATAGAGTGGTCAGAGATTTCTCATGTACCATCCAAATAAGACCCTTCGTTAAACTCGGTTCATCGTCAGATTAACAGCTAAACAAATCAAAGCGAGGCTTTGGGTAACACCGCCGTGGATCTTTGCGTCGTATCTATGACAATATGTTGATGTGAATATATTACCCGATTTTTCAGCTGCTAAAAAACAAACCTTGAAGTACTTATAGCTTGATAATTATTGAATGAATAATTTGGATGTTTTTTTTTATATTTTGATTATAGAGGTTTTAACCTTAGGGTCATTCGCCTCAATTTGATTGTTATTATCACTAATGTGGAAAAAATCGAGAATATCTATTCGATTGCTATTGCTCATGTTTCATGGAATCTTGTCTCAAGGCTTCGCACTATATTTTGCATGCGAATCAAATGAAGGTTTAATTGAGCGTAAATATTTTCAATTTCAACGTACATTACCCGTTTAGGATACGAACCGATCTGCAACAGCTCTGGTTATCCCATGTCCGGAAAATTCATTCAGTTGCACTGTTTATTCAGTCTATCCAGTTATTATACTATGCATTCTGCCTCTACGTAACAATTCGACACCATGTTGACATACTGCACAAGAATTTTTCCAACTTTGTTTGAGTTGTAACCATAGCATTTTGCAGATGCTTTCAAATAATCATCGACGACTATTAATGAGGGGGCAGCAAAAGCATACTATTATTGAGTTCACCGGTTCACGGTTACTGAACCATCTTTTCGGAATGTTTTATATAGGACATAGTAATCTTGAGTTTATCTTTGTTTACACCTTGCCCTGGCAATAAGCCTAGGCTAAAGCGCCTTTACTCGCTCTCAAACCCTGAAATAAAAAAACACTTTATATATGTCTTCCTACAATTTAATTTTACTTAAACATAATGGAATTAAATTATATAAAAAATATATATATAAAGTACGTTAATTTCGCTAAGACCTCCGTTCGCGCATAGATTGGGATAGAAAAAACAAATGTTGGTAAGCGGGATCGATAATATTTCTTTTGACTCGTATGTCATTTTCGTTTTTGACACAGTTGTCATCGGAAATTCACTCATTCAAACTTGGATGTAATCAGCCTACTGCTGTTTTGCACTACACCGGTATAACACTAGGTAAAAACAAAAATACCATTACTAGAAGCAGTCAGGTGAGCTAATGTCCGGTTCACCAAACAACTGTCATTGACAATGCACAAAAATGCCTCTTTGTAACCAAACCCAAGGCCTGGAAATGTTATCCAGAAACGGAACAACCCTGACGAAACACAATGGAACGACAATGAAACTCTTGCAGAAGTCGATTTCAAAGAAATCTCGGGACTAAATTCTACAAGGCTTCGTAGCTGAAGATGTGCGCCAGTTGATGAGAGGCATCTGCAGAAAAGTTTTCGATTAAATGAGTGGTTAGAAATAAACGGAAAAGTGTCATACAAGGATAACATAAAACGCTCTCACCAGTATGCTGCTTTGAATTGATATTAACTTGAGTTCTTCATTGCTAATTCATTGCTTCATGTTGGCTAAAGGCTTATCCTATTGACGGAGTTACACAATGGCCCCATTCCGGCCTCCATAGTCTGATCCCGCAGATGGAAACCGCTTCGCACTTCATTGATGCATCCTCCTTTTAAAGCGGGTCCTTCCTGCAGCGAATAAGCAACAGGACCGAAACTTTTGTTTGTTTGGTACACACATCCACACTCTGACCTAATTTTAATTACTAAACAACTCATTGCCGATGAGAAAATCTGTCTCAAAATACAGATTGCAATCAATGAAAACTTGGCACAAAAATCCCCTATTCTTAAGAAAAACTACGCACGAAAAAAATTGACGTCCGTGTTCACACGGCGCCTACTTCGCGAGTCCGGGTTTTTCCTGCTCCAATAAATAAATAAATAGATAAATAGTAAAACTATTTGACTTACGAAGAAATTTGATTTGGGTTTGTATATAATCAACTTTACAATAACACATGAAGATTTATACAACTAAATATCCTCAATGATTTATAAATCTTAGTGAGTTGCATTCAGATAGTTTGTGGTAGCAAGGAGTATTTTTTTAAATAAATATCATAAAAATAAAAAATCAAGATGAAATTTCCATAATTCCTGCTATACTATACTACTGGATGTTTCATAAGTTGAAGTTAATATTTTCTGAATATCAATTATTAAAATCACCTGCTACCAGTTACTGCCAGTTTCGATCCTGAGATCTTCGTATTGCCAGCTTAGCCGCTATGTACTCATCAATCTATACGCTTTCGAACCACGTCTATATTTGATCATTTTTATCTCTTTGTGATTACGATTTAGAAATAATATTCCAATCTAAATATGGTACTTGAATGTACTAAACCATTATATGGAATTTAATAGGTAGTATTTCGCTTAATGATTTTGTTGCAAAGTTCATGCGATTTGCCATGACACAAATGCAATTTCTAAACGGTCGACTATATATCAAACAAGAATCAAAATCATTTTTTTCCACAAATGCCCCCGAAAAGAAATTTACTGTAATTCCATTTTTTGTATATAAATGCCACCACTAATTGATTGTAAAATTTACTTATCGTGATATTTTCAATTCAATTTTTATTTTATAACCCTCCGGAAGCCGCTGATGCTCGAAGACGATTTCGCTAGAGTTTCTGAACATGGTGTATTCAGTAAAATAGTATGTACGACTGCTGATGGGACAGTAAGGGAAAGCTACTTCAATTTATTTTTAGCACTCTACACTCTTTAGTACCGAAACATCTGATTGCTTAAAATTTACTTTATATTGGCTCTATCATGACTAAAAATAATGGTGTGGATATTAGAAAAGATTAGCAATAATCAAACATTTATGGCTGATCGATATACGTATGTACAAAGGGATTTAAGTCTATCGTTGCATCTCTAGCGAAGATAACACTTGGGCTCACGTAAATGCTCTTAGGTTTTTGATTTTTCTATACCCGTTTAATAACAACCGACATGCTTTTCACAAGCCATATGTTCTTAATAAGTAATGCGTACATCCATTATTGCGTACACATTCAACTCTGCTAAACAGAGAATTTGTGAAGTGTTATAAAGAGATGACCATTTTTATCAACAGCTTTGCAGTTTAATCCAATTTCAAATTGATTCATATACAATGTTTCCAAACTGTTATAAATATGCTGGATTTACAATTTTGTTTTAAATTGGAGTGCACTCATAAATAATATTAAGTTAACATTGCATTTCGATCTTAGATTTGCATTTTATGTGAACTTTGTACAATAGAACATAATTTTTGCGTGCACTATTTCTAATTTTGATTTAGTCTGTCATTATTTGTAATTTATTTTAATCTTTCATATACGATTGCTGGTTTGCTGGATAACTTTCATTTGAGACTAATTTTGTCAAAAGCAAGTAAAACATATCTGAGAAGCACATGTGAATTTAATTCAGGAACCTGCTCTTTCCCCGAAGCTTCCTTGGATAATATTGATAAAGTGAGTTTGATTGGGCACCAGTGAGATGAAGTTATATATCAAAGCAGTTTAGAACATATTGCAACATACAATTCAATTATACAAAATAATTTAGTTAACATTGTGGTATCAGTTACAGCTTTCATTTGAGCCTACACACCTAGAAAAAATCTTGTAAATTTACGTCTCCTGACCCTGACATATACGAGCATCAAAAATGACTTAGTTTTACGTTTGGTTTTAATTTTACATGACGTTGATTTTTGTAAATCGTGTAATTTTACTCAACATATGGCGTTTGTTTTCAATGGCAGTAAGTGTAATTTTATGTCATTGGGCATGTAAAGTATATATTTCATGTATAATTAAACGGAACACGGTAATGTTTCGTCATTTCGAGAATTACGGGTTGTTAAATTGTGTCATGTTTGCAATTACGTCAATGATAAAATTCATAATTTTTTGGTGTGTACCATTACTTAAAGTGACCTAGCCATCTATGAGCAAAGTGAGTGATATTATTTGATACATACACACGCATACATACATTTTCCGACCGCGGCAAGCAGAGTTGAATTGTACATAAAACTCTGCCGTACGGCCCTCGGTTAACAAATCGATTTTTGGAGCGATTGCAAAACGTTATGAGAAAACCAAAAACATTTTAAAGTCATTATTTTTAAAGTATACTTCGACGGTTAATTTATTCACTGCCACCAAAAATTACTAATTTTACCAACTACTTTCAAAATTCACCTCGCCGTTTTTTTCTAGACCAAATAATAACGTAGATATGAGCAAAAATGTGTAAGTGATTTTAAGTAAAAATTCTCATTATACTCAACCAATCATCGTAATAATTGAGGGATTAATACAGAATAGATAGAAGAATCGATTCTCGTTTTAGAATTATTTTCACTATTTATAATTTTGCAAGATATTAAATCTCAAATTTTAAAAATCGGGTTTCTCGAAAAGTGCTAAATGGCGCTTGTAATAAGATAGTACAATAGTGACTTCCAAGATGTGATTTATGATTAATCAATTATTTTCAATCGAAGTGACTTCCCTTTAGTAAGTAATGAAGTTATCGCTTGCCAAGTCAGGGTCGAAGACGGTTTAGTAATATCGCAGAACTCGAACCGAAGTAATTTTCTTGGGATGCTCTAATTCTACCAAGTTTCAAATTTTTATCGATCACTTTGAACAAACTTGTGAAATTCCATAAAAGTTGTACGAAAAAAAATGTAATTCCCATATAAAACTCCAATCGCTTCAGGACACGTGTTAATATGGTCCAATTTCGTTCAAATTTCGCCAATTTTTGTATTGATAACTTGATTAATTTTTTGACCGGCGATGGACAAAATTCTAACATCGCAAAAATAACTGCCACCCTAATCCATATGGATTTTTTAATTGCCAGCTGATCGAAAATGTTAGTTGTATCATGATGCTGTCATGTAAAATTTGATGCTTCATATCATACTATCCAGTACTTCAAGAATACCCTGTTTACATTACTATAGCGTAGAATGATACTATTTAGTAGTTTTTCATGCCCAAAATAAACATCATCACCACTAACATTTTAATTGAGTAATAAGACACTCACTTTGAAATATTGCACTAAAGCAAACTGCGCACGAGTAAAGATACAGATTAATCGTCCACGTGGATAGTCAATGCTTCCCCCAAGAATGTTTCCACATGCTCACCGACAGGCAACAATACTTACTTGAGAATATTTCCCGCCGCCGGTTGGCGATAAATGTCGCACTTGTGTAGCGGTTTATTCGGGTCGAGTGGATCGTACTGCCGCGAGGCCGTACACATTGCGCGGTGGATCTGAAACTGGAGTACGTTGGAGAAGAAGTATCTGAAAATGAGCAAAACAGTAAGAAAACAAGAAAAAGTTAGCCATATGCAAATGGTAGGTTTTTATGGGCTGTGAAGCATAATATCGTACCAAACAACTCGACAAGATTGTAAACAACGACGCTGCCGCGGAATTTCTCAACTTGCGTCGTCGCTCTTATTTAGCAACTATTAGCGCTATATTTTTTGCACTCATTCACACAGATGCCGTACCGCCGACACTTTGGTTTGGGTACCAAAAACGCACTACACAAATTGGCTAGAGTTTTTAGACAAATCTTGCAATAGTAAATAATAGGATACAGTGCGATGAGAACAGAATCAACCAGCGACGACTGCGTGTAGATACAGTAGCGATTCAAACTTCGTGCACCACGAACTAGATCGTAGTTCACGCTATTAGCAAGATAAGTTTTGACCATGAAAATCATTTTCAGTCACTATAATAGTTGATCAAATCGAATAGCCACTGTTTGGTTATTTGGTATCAACGATGGATGTGTACAAATCGACATGCACACCCCTTTAATTGAAACTTTTTTGCTTCTCTCGGAAATATGTAAGTAGCTATTGGCATCTGAGAACCCTTGCTGCGTTAAGTGCCGACAAAACGTACACAGACTACTGGGCCCCAATAGAGATGAAGAGATTTGTAGTAAGATAGATCGTTTGGACGAGCATAAATCAAAGCGCAAAGATCTCTAGTTTAATGCGGTCATATGCACATATGCATAGAAGCATAAATGTACCAACAATTTAGTACCTGGCCAAACTAGCAACAGTTGCTTTAGCAGATAATGATAGACTTCTGCCAACGTATCTTATACTTACCGACTGACTAACTAAATGACGGACTCTGATTGATGGGTGACTGCGGGAAAAGCGTTTTCCGTTGAAATTTCGAACAGGCTTAACGCAGTTAGCTGAAATGTTTTCTTAATTTTAGTCCGACCGATGTGGGTGAACTGAAATCAGCTGGTATGGGAGCGTGTCGCTGCTATTGGGTAACGTTCAATGGCGTCCAGCTATTAGATAGTATCAGTGATTATTGTCGGGAATTGATTTGAATGTACGATTTTCCGCCTTTCTCGTAGCGTAGTTGTGTAACAGTTTCACTCTTTTTGCGCAATCTGATCGGCGCTACATTTTTTAATGTATATGATTTGGACTCGGAAATCTTTTCGAAAGACTGCCACCAGATTGTAGAAATCTTTCTAAAAATTGTGCAAATAGTAAATTTCTTAAAAAATACACATATTAATAGGTTTATAACTTAAATTTAATCACATCAGCAAACATAGGCGTTGGGAATTTTTTTTAGGATTTAGATATTTATATCTGTTTACTAATATTAATGCGAACCATGAAAATGTGAAGCTGGTCATTGTATTGTGTTGTCCATAACTAATTCGCTAATTATTACTCACAAAGGAGTGTGTATCATTCTCATATGAACTCTATTTATATTACGTTATTTTCAAAAAGAATTTTTGAATTTCATTGGCTCCATTTACATGATGTTTTTCTCCAAACCGACATATGTTATGAACTAATAACCACAAAACTAATTTTCATTCAATACACCTTCTCCACTAAAATAATTTTGAAACGAGAAAAAAGGACAGAGCCAAAAGTTGGCATCTCCGTATTCCGTTGGAATTATTTGTATTCGATTATAATATTTGCTAACTGAATCAAGTATACATAAACATAATTCTTTAAATTTTTACAGATAGAAAATTAGTTCCCTCAGCAAAGTTATTGACAATTCACTGAAAAACATTGCCTCGATCTGGCGTTACAAAGGGTAAGACGCTGGTCTCATAAATCTCTCGCAGTATGTTTGAGCTCTCACCCAGAAACTTCGTGGTCAGTAAGATCGAAACAGTAGCATTGTGATTATCCAGTACATTAAAGATCGGCTACGAAGTCTGTTAATTATTTAACGTAATTAACTGTCAGTTTATTTTAGATATTTTCAAAAAAATTCTATTTTGAAAATATCTAAACAGACTTTTTGTTTATGTTGTCCGTAAAAGTTTCGATTTTTTCAGTTCAGTGAATTAAAAAATGTTTATTTTATTGAAATATTCAAAGCATTCATTTTCACGACCAGCATATTTTACCATTTTTTTTAATCTATAGCAAGTAGGGGCCCATATTTTCACCTTTAAAGAAATTTTGAAAAGTTGCTGACAATGCAGTATGAGAGCACGATAATTTCGCGGCTTGAAACCTCGTCATAAACTGAATGCAGGGAATACAATTCCTACAGTATTTTAATACTACGAATTTGTTTTTATCCATTTATATGACTTTTATGCAAAAATACCAGTAATTCCACGTTTTGCTTTGAGGCGCAACAATATGAACTTATTTTACAGGGTGCGCCATCTGGATGTATCTTATTTCAACATTGAACAGCTCCGTCATTTTCCAGCCGATTTTGATAGATAAACACAATTCTGAAACGTCATTTAGTGCAATTTTAGCTATAGGTCGACTGTTGCCAACGGATATGCCACGTCGCTTGGAATATGCAAATGCTGTGGCAAGAATGGTTGATGCACAGCCTGTTTTTTTGGGACAAAATTTTAATGAGGAACGAAGCTCACTTTACCCTTTCCGGCGGAGTAAATAGAAAAAATGTCAATTTCTGTCGATTCACAAAAGGGAGAATAAAAACACAATAGTCGAAAGACCAACAATTAAGAGTTTTTCTGTTTTTTAGGGTTTCATTAAATAAAGATAAAGAACCTTTTCTTATATCTTTTGATGCGCACTATAAATGTTCATTTTGGAACTTCCTCAATGATGAATCTTAAAAAGGTACGCTTTCGGCGAAACATAAAACATCAAAACATCAAAACATCAAAACATCAAAACATCAAAACATCAAAACATCAAAGCATCAAAACATCAAAACATCAAAACATCAAAACATCAAAACATCAAAACATCAAAACATCAAAACATCAAAACATCAAAACATCAAAACATCAAAACATCAAAACATCAAAACATCAAAACATCAAAACATCAAAGCATCAAAACATCAAAACATCAAACATCAATCATAAAACGTTTTCAAAAATCTGTAGCTTGCTGTAATGGCATATAAAAATGCAATAAATCTGCCATCTGTGAAAAAAAAATCTGTAACCGAAAATTATAAATGAATCTGTGACAGCAGTGATGGCATTTCACCCTAGTGATGCACTGACGCGTAAGTGTGATGCCTACACAGAGGATACAATGATCACACACCACAGAAAAAAGCAGAACGCTCTTTCTTTCGGAGCTGTATAGACCGATTTCAAGTGTGCGCTGGTGTTGAGGTAGCTGGGTGCGAGATAACCGTGCTCTCTTGCTCTTTAAATTCTCTGTGGCGCGCTCAGATAAAGTCACCACCGCGCGCGCCCCAGTGTCGCTGTGGTGTATTCACTGGCGTGGTTTCACTGGCGTGTATTCACTGGCGTGTGATCTTTGGTTTGTTTTCGTCTTACAAGCGACATTGCGAGTGAGATTGATTTGATTTGCACAGGTTGTTGCGTTGTATTCTGTGGATGGTGGTGGTTTATTTCAAGCTTATATTATTTTCTACTGAAGATTTCATACAAGTTGCTTGGTAAATCGAACGAGTTTATAAAATATTGTTACACTACCTGCAAAACTAAAAGTACTCGGTCCTCGGAGCAAATTGGGAAAACTTTTTACGTATCATCGTTTAGAGAGTTTTATAATGACCAGAGGCACCTGATATGCAAACTCGTGTTATAAGTATTAATAGTTTTATTATAACTTAATCCTACAAGTTTAAACGAAATCTTAGATTTCGTCGACAGGCTTGACATATTCAGTAAAATTAGGTATACGATAATTAATTTACATACAACATCACAATTACACCGTTATGCATTTGTTTATTTGTCTATTATTTTGCGTGGAAATCGTTTAAACAGCAGGCGAAAGCGAATGTTTCAAGAGCATGGGAGCTAGGACCGGGATTCTGCGCGTCAATGAGCGCAATAAATTGGCTCAGTTTCGGGGTCAAGAAAAAAGGCCACTAGTGTTCACGCTTATTTTAAATGAACAATGAATCTTGTGTTCCATAAAAGTATGTTATAAATGGGTCAGCAGCAACAATGTTTATTATACGTATTCTAGATTTTTGCGTCAGTTAGTATTTTAGACCGTAATTATAATGCACGGATTCATTGCACGTAATATCAACAGCAAAACAAAATATTAGGTATCTGGTAGTATCTGTCGGAATCTCTGTCAATCTCTATGAAATTTTCGTATTTTCAAGTAACAAGTAAGGTGTTTCCTCAAGTTTAAACAAGCGATTTTTGTGTGATAAATTATTCCTCATTATAACTTTCTTGAATGAGGTGTTTTATCAAAAAGGTAGTGTTGGGAAAATATCAAAATATCAATGTTCACAACAGAATCTTTTCATCGCCAATTTTCTAATAAAAAGTTCACTGATATAAAATATCGCTACGGAAAAAATCGTCAGTGAACTTCAAGAGTGCCGATGTTTGGGAACATTATTCGGTTCAAGAAAATATCGGAAGAAGAAAAGATCGCTTGCGAACTTTTATATCAACGAATATATAGAAAAAAATTCGCCTTATGAAAACATCTTGCACGATCTTCGAACAGGGGATTTCCGAGGGATTTTCAAAGATTCCAAAAACCTGTAGATTAACATGATATAAAAAACTACTTTCTATAATATTACGGCGATAGCTCAATAGGATAAAGCGTCAGGCTACTTTAGTGTCAACGAAGCTTTCTTCAGAAGCCATCGTATAAAAAAAATTTCATCAATCGACAGAATTAAAATGGGAAAGAATTAAAATGGGAAAGAATTAAAATGGTGCTTGAATGGTATGTTGTCAAAATATATACATGGAAAAAAGCAGATTCTGGTATGGTGGCCGGTTCTTAACAACCCGTTGTTTGTATGACCGAGTATGAAAGTTATATATATAGTTGAGCTAATGTATCTATAGTTGCATGTCCCATAGGAGCCGTAATTAGCAATGGCTATATTAATGATACATGGTAGTGGTAATGGTACAAGAAGTTTCACATACATAAATTGGTTAATAAACAATCTTAACATTTTTTATCATTTTTGGGATTAAACGTTTAATATATTGACATCGCCCATAGAACTTTTCATCGATTTTTTAGCAGAATTTTCACTCAAATATTCTAGTTCTTTGCACACATACCAAAGATACGTTGAACGATTTCCCATATTTGCAATTAAAATTCTAGGGCAGTTCATAAGACACGTAGAACAACTTTCAACATTCTGCTTTTATTGCACTATATTATTAGTCTAACTAATGCTATCGTTGTAATGCAGTACAAGTGTAGATTTTCAAAAATTTTATATTAGAATTAGAACGAAATATTTTTTTGTATCTCTACGTCGCTCGAGAATAGCCAAAAAAGCGTAAAATATTTGGCTTTTACTGACCCAAGCATGACTAAAATGCGACTTACAGCTTAAGTGCGGAACTATTAAACTAATATGTATTTACTTTGTTAGCATTACTAGAGCATTCGAAATTGATAAATTTTGAGAAGAATATGGAATATGTTGAGGATAATTAGTATTGTCTGATATAATATTACTAAATATCCATAAAAACTTATTTCATCAGGAATCAAATCCTATATTTCTGCTTATCATAAAATTTTAATCACCTAATTGGACTAAGAATAAATATCACGGAAGTGTACTCGATTCGAAGTGTATGTATGAATACTTACAGGTGAATTGATTAATATATGTATAGAATACGAAGTTTACGTTAATTTTTGGGATAAACGTAGATCGTATTCCTTTTTCGGATCGAAATGAAAACAAAAGCACATCCTCATGTCACGAAATCAACTATAGGTTCAAGGTTTACACAAGAAGATTTTTATTCGGTGGGGTCATAAACATCCTCTGATACATAAACTAAATATTATATGTTTTACAAATTATAAAATCACGGCAAACAGATAAACGTTCTTTGGAACAATTTAGTATGTACTGCAAAGACGGTGGATTTGCCATTTTGAACTTCTTTGCTATACTCGTACCCGAACATGTTAGGTTTCAATTTTAATTCTCTCTCTTATTATACCATCGCATGGAAATTCGAGAGAAAACCAGCTAATTTATTTAAATGATGGCACAGAAGAAAAATGCCGTCAAATGATTCCAGAACTAATTATTGAGGGGTTACACTACTATAGAGCACGAAAAATAGGCATATTTCGGGAATTTATCTTGACGCAATAATGAGATGAATCGAGATCTTGTTTAACTTTCCGGCAGTGCACGCTGCTCTGAAAATCTAGCGAACCCGTCTTAAAGCATCAGCGGCTGCTCGTTCAGTGGGCCATAAGCGCGACTTCCAGAGGGTTAATGAGATATATAACATTACTTTATTGCAAAAAAATGATTTATTCGAGTAATTTCGTCACAAGATGGCGGCTGTGCAGCACTTTCCCGTCGGGGATTTTTTTTGGAAAGGGTCCACGGCCGGAGCTCCATGTCCCGTAATTTTTGATCCAGAGCCAAAAACCAAAGCTTTTTAAACTTCTTAGAACGACAGCAAACAGCATACGTAAGATTTTTTCTATGTCTTGATTTTTCGCGAAATGGCACATTTTTAGTCGAAAAACGCTAAAAATGTGTTAAAAGTGTCGATTTTTAAAATTTGCATATTAAGAAATTATGCAATGAAAAAATTAAATCCCACGTACATCGCTGGAGAAAGTAATTTTGAACATGCTGTAAAAATTTTAGGCTGATCAAAAATCATTTGTTCGAGTTACATTTCCGGCCAGATTAAAAAAAATTATTTCGAGAAAAACACGGTTAACGTTTTCAGTATACTCGAGGTATACATAAGAGGCGTTGCGAAAAAACTTGAATATTTATTTAATGTTTTCGCGATTCATTTTTTGGAATATCATTTTCAGCATCCTAAAGCACCAGTAAACAAAATTCAACTAATAAATAAAAATTAAATGCTTTAAAAAATCTACAGTGCTGTAACCCCTTGAAAGCAATGTACCGGTCAAATAGAAGCGCTTCTAAATTGGCACGTCATTATTTTTAATAACGCGCTACAGAAAAAACGCTTTTAATCCACCTAACAGTGTGATGAGACATTTCTTATAACTCTTATCACTCGCTTCGGATTTAGAACTTGATGCTTCGCGATGTTTTTGATAACACATACTACATGGGATAGTGGCAGGACTCAGAGAATCGCTCAAATCAGCATAGGACAACATCAGTGCTAGAAATCTCAAACCAAATCAATAGGAAAGCGAAAAAATGGCCCATAAAATAGACATACCATCGAATTATTGTTAATGCTATGTTAATAAAATATCTATATTGTGGTGGGAAACTGAATTTTCCTAAAGGGATTATTTATTAATCATTCGCATGTATGTAAAAAGCCTTATGTTTACATTTGTGAGTATCGCCCTTTTCACAAAAAAGCGTTGAAGTGATATCACGCTATCTCTGAAGTGCATGCGTGCATAGTTCCAAATTTTACTTCGACATCGACTTTTTCTAAAGATGACTTCCCAGTAGTATCCTTGATTTGAATTATTATCGTTAATCCTAATGCCAAAGAACAAATAAAAACCTCTCGAAAACGAACCGTTTGGGGAAATCATCATCATTACTGGAATTTTCATTTTCACGAAACTTTTCGATAGCCTTCCGTCACTTGCGTTAATGCACTGGGTGCACAGTGCTCCGAAAATCTAGCGAAATCGTCTTAGGGCACCAGCGGGTCTAATTCAGACCTATCTGCGCGGCGAGTTAAATCTGTAAAGAACACTAAAAATTAATTTCTATTATTAATTTTCAGTTCAGCAATTCGAGAGATCGTGCTCACCGCTAGCCATGAAAAATAGACTACGTTGTGAAGCGATGGTCACTATTTATTAAAAAATCACGGTTAAATAAAAAATTAAAGTATTAAAAAATTTCAAATAGTTTATAATTTTCACAAACTTATTAGGAAAAATTGTTTAATAAGCTTTCGTAATATTGTGTAGGAAAAAAGCTGAAAATTTCAGTATTATCTCTATCTGCAACATATAAACCCTTAAGTATTCCAATTAATTGGTATACGAATTGGAATAGGTTCGCCAAATTTTGGAAGAAGTCTATAAAATAACCCCTTGAAAGCTACCTAAAAATTGTTGTAGTTCGATGCAATAAAAAAATCATATTTGGCAATTCATATTTCGCTGATAAAATTGGGGTGTCAATGTATTATAATAGATATTCAGCATTCGAAGAAGTTTCTTGTGAACGAGTGTAGAACGACTTTGTTTCTACTTACTTGAAGTCAGCGGCGTAGCCAGAAATTCGGTTTGGTGAAAATCGATCTTACTGTCCAAACGGCATAATTCCGAAACCATAATTTTTAAAGTTTTAAAATTATGCAGAATTATTTTCCAGAAAATAGTAACAAGGTTCGTGTCTTTAGAGAACTTGTTGAGACTTTATTGTAGTCATGAATATTAACCTGAGAAAATTCACCATAAATACTTCTTGGACGATATACCGTCAAAATTATTTTATCAAATGATGCGCTGTTTAACGTTTGTAAAACTCATTGAAGATACTAAACTTCCGAAATTGACGGTTTCAAAATGATGCTATCTTGACCTTAAATTACTGTTTTTAAACATTTGAATTATACTTATAATTGGTCATACAACAAAAATCAAATGCTCATCAAAATTGATCAGAACCTGCTAGAGTCGAATGGAAATCGTCATTTTTCATAAATTTCTCTCTACATTCGGAAAGTGTTATCCTCGTTATTAATCATATTACGTTTTCGTCTCAACTCGACGCATTCCCAAAATAAAAACCTGTTTTAATCCACCTAGTGGTGCAATTGTGCTTTTCTCATTTGTCCAAACTACGATTCCATGGCTGGTTATGTTCAATACAATGGTGGAAATGAATATTACATGTTCAGTACGATTTGCACATACATACAATGGATCGACAGCCACGATCTTGAGATACTATGTGATACTGAAACATCGCTTGAAACCAGCGGCGGATCATGGAGAAAGATCCGGGAGGTCCAGGTCCTGCCGAAAATTTTCAACTTGTTAAGAAATTTTAAACTAGTTTTAATTTTAAAGTAGCAACCCCTCACTGCATACTCCCTCCGGGCTGGTATGATTGACGATTTTTAGAGTAATTGCATAACTTTTCTATATGAGAAAGGCAAAACTGTACTAAAGTCCAAAAAAGTCCATTTTTGCCAAACTTCTCAATGTTTCATGAATTTTAAAGGCTTTTGGTATCAAAAATACAAATTTGATTTGAAAATTTTTCATTTCAGTTTATATGGGAATTTGCTGTGTGATTGCACTTTTCAACTCGTAACTCCGGAACCGGAAGTCCAATCAATAAAAAATTCAATAGCAGCCGATGGGAAGGTTGTACCTTTCATTTGAGACTAACTTTGTGCAAATCGGTCCAGCCATCTCTGAGAAACAGAGGTCACATTTTTTCCACATACACACATACATACACACACAGACATTTTCCGATCTCGACGAACTCAGTCGATTGGCATATGACACTCGGCCCTCCGGGACGGGATTAGATTGACGAATTTTAGAGTGAATGAGAAAGGCAAAAACATTTTTAGAAAATGTTGAAAGTTATGCATTTTTTTGGTGAGCAGTACTATGTTTCATTAAATCAATTTTAACTTCGCTTCCTATTAAATAAAGACCCTTATTATAGTACATCTCTACAAAAACGAGCTCAATTTGAAAATTAATCTGAGGATTATGATTGATTACAGAACTCTGGAATTTTCTATTAGAATGTTTTCAGGCAGGAATTTGATATTGATGCTATTAGACAACTGTGAAATCAGGACCAATAGATCAGTTACATATCAGGACCCCATTCCGACAATTTATCAAAAGTCCTCATGATGTTTACAACAACAGGTTATCAATCTACGGATCAGATAATTGTTATTGTAATATTGAATTAAATCAGTCAGCATCAATAAATTTTCAACTTCAATCCAATTTTTTTTGTTGGGTGTGGTGGGGGGGGGGGGGGTGTTGTATGGTGGTAAACCCCAAAACTTTCTCTTGGCTATGCCGTTGCTTGTAGCTATTTATTTCGCTTTTTATTTTCCGATATTTTTCAGATCGATCCGATGGTTATAAGTTAGAAAAATTGCAGTCAGAAGGTTCGTACAAATGAACATTTTTGCACTGATAAGTTATCAAGTTCCTTCCAGACAACTTGGAAGTGTTCGGTGATTATTTCTAGCGGTTGTAGATAGAAAAATGAAATACAAAATTTGTTTTATTGAAATAATGTTTGGCTTAGTTCAATGGATTATTACTATATTGAACAATAAATAGGCGACAAAGAGTAATCAACAAACAACAAGCCATAACTTTCAAAGTATACAAAATAGATATTTGAAGTCTTCAGTAAAGTTATTCGCAAAAGTAAGAGCTACAAATTTGCTGAAGACATCATTTCGATATAATCACTTCCAAGAAAATTTGTGAAAATATCTCACTCATAGGGGGATTAATCAGCAAAAGCACAATACCAAAAGAAAGGGCATATTGCCTGCATTAAATTCTCCGAAGATACTATTGACCTAAAATAAGCCGTTTTGGCGTTAATAATAGATTACATGTTTTTGGTCATATTTCTGGCAATGGGAAATGATAAAAATCTTTCGCCCGCATTTTATGTTAAATATCTCTTTTGATAATAGTTCGATTTCAACAATCTATAGCTTTTTCTAAAGGTATTCGTTAAAGCTGCCAAAAAACATATAAAGTGTTAATCTATATTGTCAATTTCGGCAGATAATTAAAAAAAACTGCAAAAAACGCCATTTTTACGCATTCAAACATTCATATCTTGGAAACTAAACATCAGAATCAAAAACAAATTAATAACGTTCATACTGTTTTTTAGTTCTTTCATTTAAAATTGGTTTGGATAAGATCGGTTCAGCCATTGCTGAGAAACTCGAATGAGAATTTGTCCGTTACATACACACACACACACACACACAGACATTGTCTCAAATCGTCGAGCTGAGTCGATTGGTTTATAAGACTCGGCCCTCCGGGCCTCGGAAAAAATCTTGAAAGTTTGAGCGAATTCTATACATTTCTTTTATAAGAAATGTAAAAAACAAGTAACAATGTGAATTCTCGTGAACGTTATCTTGTTTTATGTGGACTTTATCTCGGAAAAGTTGGACATCGGATAAGCCTCTTCTCGCGTGAGTGAGAGAGAATTACAATGCCTGCGTATGATAATAATCGCAAACGTGTGTAATACCAGGACATTACTTGTAATGGATCACTTTACTTTTTGGCGTCGCCAAATTCGCAATCAAAATAAGTTAACTTACCATTGAGTTATTCAGTCGAACAAAAAATAGGCCGTACCTAATGTGGATGTACAAATCCCGTCTTACATCTGTTATACGATTAATCTGATACTACAGATCATTATAAAACTTTGTTTATACCAGCCGATACATTGATACGTAAAACGTTTTCCTTGTTTGCCCCTAGGCTCGAATACTTTAGTTTTCCCACGGTAGTGTAACAACACTCTATAAACTCGCAAGCTTTACCAAGCAACTATGAAATCTTCAGTAGAAAATCATATAAGCTGAAATAAGCCACCGCCATCCACACAACACAACGCAACAACCTGGGCAAATTAAATCAATCTCACTCGCAATGCCGCTTGTAAGACGAAAACAAACCAAAGATCACACGCCAGTGAATACACGCCAGTGAAACCACGCCAGTGAATACACCACAGCGACTCTGGGGCGCGCGCTGTGGCCAATTTATCTGAGCGCGCCACAGAGAATTTCAAGAGCTCTTCTCCACACTCTAGCTCGTTCCAGTGTTGGGTGTATGAAAATTTACCTCTGCCATCAACGTGCGCTTACACATATCAAATACGGTGGTGTATATGAACGAAAGAGAAGCGCTCTCGTTTTGCTTGCCAGAGTGTGGGGAGTAATTTCAATTTCTCTTTACTGCACAGAGGATAGGGACATCACTGTGTGACAGTATTGAAAAAATCAGTGGATCTGGCAACCCTGCTCAGTTCCCAATTATTTAATTATATGTGATGATTTAACAGTAAAACAGACAGCTTTTAACGTGCGCGGGAGGCCTATATTTGTCATCTAAGGCTGGGAATGTGCATGCTTCTGTACAAAAATGCGTTGTATCGCTACTATGCTTCGTATTATGCATGTTTTTAATGATATAATACCAAAAATCTGTTGACATCCTTTCTTAGAAATATTGTTTAGTGATATGTGCAAATATTACAATTTTTTTCGGGAAATGGCTGAATTATAAGCGTTTGAAACCAGTCCTCCCAGTGTTACCCCCAGAAATTGATTGATAATTTGAGGAAATATTCGCCAAATGTTGAATTAATGTATGGAAAATAACCACAAAAATAACATATTTGTATCAGTCAAAAACGTACCTTTTTACACTGAACTAGAGAGAATTATTATAGTAGGATCATGTTTCATGTTAAGGGCCTAACTTCGTTAAACTATGTTCATTTGGGAGATATTACGGTGCAAAATCGACAAGTTTTTTCAGTTGGCGTCCCGGGTTGAAAGAGAACTGCTTGATCGATTTTCATGATGTTGATCAAAGAATTTTTTGTTTTTTTTACGGTTTTCGGGCTAGAAACGAAAGAATACTTCCACATTGCTTTTTTGGCCAAAAATAGCAGAAATAAACTATTTTGTAACGTAATTAGGTTCACATTGAAATCAATATGAATATCATGAAATTTGCAATCCGGGACGCCACTTGGAAAAACATATCGATTTTGCGCGTTAATGTCTCCCAAATGAACGAAAAAAATTGAACGAAGAAAATAACATATTTATAATCAATTCTGCAAAATTGAAAAAAAAAACTTATTTTAACCGCGCGCAAAAATTCACTATGATTTCAACCCTTTATATCAGTCATTCTCAACCTGGGGTTCGAGGACCCCTAGGAGTCGTGAAGTCGTTGCTGGAGGTCCGCGAAGAATAATATATTTTAACAGTGCAAATTGAAATTTCAAGTCGTGTTTCCTTATTTATAATCAATTCTGCAAAATTAAAAAAAAAAACTTATTTTAACCGCGCGCAAAAATTCACTATGATTTCAACCCTTTATATCAGTCATTCTCAACCTGGGGTTCGAGGACCCCTAGGAGTCGTGAAGTCGTTGCTGGAGGTCCGCGAAGAATAATATATTTTAACAGTGCAAATTGAAATTTCAAGTCGTGTTTCCTAACAAACCGAAAATAACAAATTCATTGCAAACAATATTGATGTTTATCCGTGGGGGTCCGCAGCAACCCAGGGTGATTTCTAAGGGATGCGTGGTATAGAAAAGGTTGAGAACCCGATCAGAAACACATAACGAAAATATTTCAAGACTATATCTCGAGCTGTTACTTGTTATAATTTTCTATTATTTTAACTACTGTATCGATTTTGTTGGCTATTTTCGGCAAATTTGAGACTAAGAGAAACGAAAGCAATGAAATTGAAAGACGGATAGGTATTAGGGTGTCCCAAAATGACATCATGTTAAAAAAGTCATCGGGCTCACTTCTTAAATGAAAGGCTAGGGTATTGGGACCACTTTCTTCTTCAGAGTGAGTTTGCTAAAACGCTTCCTACTGGTGGCGACTTTTGATTTTTAGAAAAATGGGCCAATTTTGGATAAAATTTCAAATTTATGCCTGTTGAAGTGGTCCTGAACTGTCTTAGATTTTTTTTCAGCATTTTTTATTTTTCTGGAGATCCAAACGGAGAAGTTTGGTTAGTTAGTTTGTACAAATTTGGAATTATAAGAGCGGCAGGGCCATTAAAACTTAGTAAAAAGTTAAATTTTTGGTGTCTTTCAGTATTTTTTCTTCAAAACTGGGTATCTACAAAATTTTAAAAGTACAGAAAACACTTTATATAGTTGAGCCGAATTTAGGGGCGTAATTTTGCTGAAGAAAGTGTATAGCTACGGCCAATGGGGTATAAGTTATTTACGTTTTTGTTAAATAACCTTTTGACATTTTATGATATTCATAAAAAATAACACTGTTCTACAAAATAAAACAACTTAAGTGGGCTTAGTCCGCATATTCTTTTTCGGAAAATAGAAGGAAAATGATGAAAAATGGCGTTTTTCGCTTGTCTTTAGTACACCAGAATCGGTTTTTATGAGCATTTGACAATTTTTTTAAAAAATATTTTGTATACTAATAGCCACCTAGCGGGTTTGAAAATCACTAAAATTAAACAAATATGTCGAGTTAATGGCAAGTTATGGCGTATATTTGAAGGCTGAATTGATTAACGTACTTACATTTTGTATATAAAGTCTTATTTTCATGTTAGGAACTTTGAAGTGTAGAAAAATGCAAAAGAGTGAGGTGAGTGTTGAAAAACTGATATTTACTGTTTAGATCACATAATTCCGAAATAGTCAAATTTGGGGCAAATATCCTCGAAAAAGTTTTACAACAGAATACAGCGCATCTTCTGACACAATCGTTTTGTTGAAGATGCCTCCTAGAAGTAATTATGGAGAATTAACTCTTCAAAAAATAATTAGAGACTTGGCGTCATTAGCAAAGTTATTATTTTTATAATTGAGATTACAAAAAAAATCATCGGATGCTCATTAAACCTCGTCCTGACATACTAAAGACGTACAGAAAACGTCATTTTTCATGATTTTCCTTCTATTTTTCGAAAAACAATGTGTGGTCAAAGCACATTTGAACTGATTTACATTTTGAAACAGCATTATTTTTGATAAATTGCTAAAAATGTCAAAGGTTATCTAACAAAAACTTAAATAACTCATACCCCATTAGCCATAGCTATACACTTTCTTCAGCAAAATTACGCCCCTGATTTCGGCTCAACTATATAAAGTGTTTTCTGTACTTTTAAAATTTTGTAGATACCCAGTTTTGAAGAAAAAATACTGAAAAGCACCAAAAATTTCACTTTTTACTAAGTTTTAATGGCCCTGCCGCTCTTATAATTCCAAATTTGTACAAATTAACTAACCAAACTTTTCCGTTTGGATCTCTAGAAAAATAAAAAATGCTGAAAAAAAATCTAAGACAGTTCAGGACCACTTCAACAGGCATAAATTTGAAATTTTATCCAAAATCGGCCCATTTTTCAAAAAATCAAAAGTCGCCACCAGTAGGAAGCGTTTTAGCAAACTCACTCCGAAGAAGAAAGTGGTCCCAATACCCTAACCTTTCATTTAAGAAGTGAGCCCGATGACTTTTTTAACATGATGTCATTTTGGGACACCCTAATAGGTATTCTAGAGCGAATCAGTTATAAACTTAGAACGGAAAACTAGAACTAGGCAGGCTCATATGGGCATGATCGAAAAGAAAATGTGAAGAATTCTTTGCCTTCTGCAGAGTAGGAGTTGGGCGTTGCACCCAAGTCTACCGCATGGTCTATGGTAGAACATAACTCATCATCATGTTTTACCGCCGACGCCGGCGTAAAAAAAAAACTATATAAAATCTTTTCCGTGTGTATCGCACCATTTCAAATATTTGATGTACACTACTTTTCGTATCGTGTTCCATTTTTCATCTAAAACCTTCAATAAACCACTATTCGGTATAGAATGTGGTTTTCGTTGCTGACTCGACGCGGCAGGTTCGAGTTCACAAGCGATGAACCGTACACTTAATATATCACATAAAATTACCACGATCCACGGTTTCGACACTGAACCAATCACGATTCCGAAACTGTAACGGATACCGGATAAGATGAAATATCGGATCGCCGTTTCCCAACGTTGCCCCATCAATCTCTTTTGAACCATCGTTGCCAGTAGCCCCCTTCCGCACCCCGCCTGAGTTGCAAATCATCTCATCGTGCTTGATTTAAATCTGACACGATCGATCGATGAAACTGTTTTAGTCATAGGACTAATGTTTCATGTTTCAGCAATGGCCGGACTTCCAAAGGTCACCCGATCTCTTGTTCATTTTTGCACCTTCCCGCGCGTACTAACTACCATGGTCGTGATGTTCACACCGTTCTGCATAATTGGAATGGAATTGACCGCGTAATCTGCCTTGCGAGTAATCCAATTGGTTCTTCACGATTTAACAACCCCGCGCGTATTAATTATATTAATTTAAATTGGAACCGTACCTGGTAGACAATGGTAGACTGCACTATTCCATTAATTTATGAGACGCATTTTTGTCTGTCGTAGCATCGTTATGAATTAACTAATGTTTCGGGTGACCTTTTATGCATCCATTACCGGGGTAGCCGTGAGGTGGGTCGTAGCAAACAATTGACGATGTCTTCGCTAGGTCGAGGATGGGAACCTAATGACAAGAGAAGGCACAATACATACCGTTTTTGGCAGTGACTGGTGAACGTGCTCCTATAATGAATTTTGAAATTGTTCTAATGCTATGAAATCAAGCGTTCTGCTTCTCAAGATCGGAAGCCGATAATGACATCTCTCGAGAAACACAAACTACTACTCATTTCAGATTAAAGATAATTTGGACGCTGCAATCAGCTTGTATTATTACTTACTGGCTGAGTCGAGCCCAAAAAACCACCAGATGTATGTTTAACGACGACTATCTTATGCAATGGTCTACAACACGAAACTATAGATTGTAACAACCATGCGCGGTGGCTTCCACCCACAAACCACTCGCACGTACCGATTGGCTCAAACATTAACAGGCAGGTATAACGAGTTTACTTTGGCAGAGCTGCCGTGAGATGCATAAACATACGCAAAACTACCCTAGGTATATATGTGAAAGAACTATATCAATAATTGTGCGACTTTTGCTAAAAGTGGATGGAGGGCGGCTGTGACGGGGAGCTTGAGGCTTTTTCCAAGTTACGTGCCACAGATCACACAAACAAATAGGTACTTATGTACCGAAACAATCCCAACGTTATGATTAACGTACGGTGTGAACTATAAGTCGTAATGAATATTTCGGTTCAATTGCTAGGAGAACTAATTGTTCTGTTTAACGAATGTTCTAGTTGAAAACATGAAACATAGTACCCACCGGAAAAGCATTCGACCTTCGCTGAAGTAAGTACACTATTGTAGTTCCTCGTGTGTTTAAGGGGCGGGTGCGTTACAAGGTCTGCCAATGTAAATAATTTGTTAACGTTGAATGGAACTCACGAGCAAAACTGCAGTGTAATTACACTTGGGTCCACATAAATTTTTTTTCTCTTATAACATATAACTTTTTTTTAAATTTAAAAAATTCTGATCACTTTATTAAATATTTTTTAATAAAATAATTTTTAATAAGTGTTTCTGAAAACTTGGATTGAGCAAAATTGATTTTTGTAATGTTTAACCTTCCGGAAGTCGCGCAAATGGCTCACTGAACGAGCAGCCGCAGCTGCTCTAAGACAATTTCGCTAGATTTTCAGAGCAGCGTGCATTCAGTGCACTAGCGCGACTACCAGAAGGTTAACAGATTTTTCCCTTCCTCAACTAGAAAGGATATGCGATCGCTCCAAGCATCATCCCTTTAACCAAGGCCCGGAGGGTTGAGTCTCACATGCTCTTGAAATGGTATGTATTCAACTGTTTAAATTAGGTCATTACTGTTATTACTGTGGATCAGATCCTTATCGTTTTAATATATAGTGATTCTACAGAAATGAGCGAATTCAAGGAATAGAACTAACACAGTTTCTTGTCCTGCAAGAATAAAACCTCGAATAAACTGAATAAATTATAGAAAATCTATAAAATGAGTGAATTTAATTATTATTTAGGAAAAAAATCAAATAACTCAAATCAAGGAACTCAAGGAAAAGTCACAATATTAATTGAATAAATTAATTTGAGTTCAATTAACATGTTGGATGAAACGAATAAAAGAAATGACTGAACAGAAATACAGGCTCGTAGCCTGCGGTACCGCCTTGGCTCCTGCCAAGGGCGCAAACTTTAGAGGGGCGCTGAAATCTAGATCTGCTGTACAAAATATATGAGAATAAGTCATATAATCAGGGTAAGTTTTCCATTTTCAGGCACGCCCTAAATTATTGCACAAAGACAAACTGAAAAAGAATTGAGGTTCCACCAAAGACGCTAGGAGACTATGCAGTCAGTTAAATTTATTGACAATAAATTGTGTTTTTCTCGATAGAAAAGTGGGTACAAGAATCAATAACAAACATGCTTGAGTTGCACGAAACGGCGAACATTGAATTCTCGATGCTGGGCGAACCTCGGCAATATAAAAAAGCTACCAGTGCCAATCCAA
>NC_080671.1:36510465-36542088 GCF_030247195.1 Topomyia yanbarensis | reverse complement strand
ATATACTTTTATAAATTTATGCTTGTTTATTTCACTGAAAAAGGTATTACCAAAATACTGCCAGTTTGATGTAATGAAATCATTTATTTACATAAATTCAAACTTTCTTGACATTTTTCATAACCCCCTAAAGTGCGAAAACTATTCTTCAAAAGTGATGCGAAAAACTAAAATTTCCCTGTCTATTTCAGGTTAACTCATTAATATGGAGCACCAAAAGCACACTGAAGTATTGTAACGCTTATAATGCAAGTTGCCTGTTGATTTGTCTGTAATACCATTCGGAGTTAGATGTTTGAAGCTAACGGACGGAGCATTCTGTCGGGGAACTTTGGTAAATCAGTTGATGTATTTGAAGGCAACGTACGGAGAATTCTTCGGGAGACTCTACGGGCATAATGGTTTACTGAGGAGACGATTTATTAGGGAATTCAACCCGCCTATATCTTACAACAACCTGAACGATAAATTTGAATATTTGTTTATTTATTCCCTATGGTTGAAAACTTGTAAATATACCGAAAATCACTATTTCCAAAACAAATTACCGAAGTTCTTTCGTAGTGAATCGTCGTTCATTTCATCTAAATGCAAATTCCAATCTTATACTGTACATTTGTGAAATCAGTTGAAGCTAGTTTTTTGAAGACGATAAAGAGAGCATATTTTCAGGGGAGTGTATATTAAGAAAATTATAGAGAGCATACAATTTTTAGAAACTATTATCTGGTTGATAGATTAGCGATTGAGGTGCATATAATTAAATTTTAACTATCAATCCGAGTGCCTTCACAACATTCCGGTTATGTCCCAGACATTACTTACCCATCTTTTTACACATGCAAGTGAAAAAAAGATGCTTGATGATCTACCGCTGATGAAGGTGTTTACACATTATTCGTGCCAGTTTCAAAGAAAATCAGTACAATTCCCGCATACATCAAGTGAAGATAAATGGCCATATTTTTGCTCTACTCCTGCTCTACTTCCCGCTTAAAATCATACGCATGGAACTTTGTTAAACATTTCCTGATCTTTTATTTTAATAAAAGATAATCAGTGACAGATAGCTTGATAGTCTACCCAGTTAAGCTCAGAACTGTGATATTCGTTACTGGAAAAAGTCTTTTATGAAGGACTACCACGTTGTTTATATGTCCGCTCATTCGGTTAAGATCGACGGTGTGGTCAGCAATTCGAGTTTCTCGCTCGGGTCTGGCTGTTTCAGAACGCCCTGCTACAGTGGGTGAAGATTTTGAATGGCAATCGCACAGGACGGGACAAAATTTTGTCTCACCTTAAACTCGTATCGGGTGATCTTTCGTGGAACTGCTTTGCAATTAATTACGTCTTCTTTGACAAGGATCGTCTGCCTATTCGGTTGTTTGTTCCGCACGTCATGGATTGCATTAAATAAATGAAATGGAACATTATTGTAGCACTATAGCTTTGTGTGTTAATTTCATGCGGTGACTCTTGCATTAGGAATGCTGCAATGTATATCTATTGTGGGGAGCGTTCATATGATCTATTACCATGCCCCGCGTAAAAACAGTGCTCGAGGAATCTGAAGCGTTCACTTGAAATACACTTTAAGCACTCTTTGGTATAAATACTAAAAAGAGCTGCTTCACTCACCACGACAAATCATTATGCTCCTTTGGCTCAGAATCATCTTTTACTGAAGCCAAAATTTTCAGGCTGCTGATTTTTCGGAAAGGTTTAAACATACAGCTCCTGGGCATATAAATTTTAGATCATACAAAAAGTTCCAGCGCTTCCAAGAACACCCAAAATTTTAAGTGATATTTAAACCAGAGATTCAACTTAGTGCACGACTGGTTGGAGTTGGATTGGCACTGGTAGCTTTTTTATATTGCCGAGGTTCGCCCAGCATCGAGAATTCAATGTTCGCCGTTTCGTGCAACTCAAGCATGTTTGTTATTGATTCTTGTACCCACTTTTCTATCGAGAAAAACACAATTTATTGTCAATAAATTTAACTGACTGCATAGTCTCCTAGCGTCTTTGGTGGAACCTCAATTCTTTTTCAGTTTGTCTTTGTGCAATAATTTAGGGCGTGCCTGAAAATGGAAAACTTACCCTGATTATATGACTTATTCTCATATATTTTGTACAGCAGATCTAGATTTCAGCGCCCCTCTAAAGTTTGCGCCCTTGGCAGGAGCCAAGGCGGTACCGCAGGCTACGAGCCTGTATTTCTGTTCAGTCATTTCTTTTATTCGTTTCATCCAACATGTTAATTGAACTCAAATTAATTTATTCAATTAATATTGTGACTTTTCCTTGAGTTCCTTGATTTGAGTTATTTGATTTTTTTCCTAAATAATAATTAAATTCACTCATTTTATAGATTTTCTATAATTTATTCAGTTTATTCGAGGTTTTATTCTTGCAGGACAAGAAACTGTGTTAGTTCTATTCCTTGAATTCGCTCATTTCTGTAGAATCACTATATATTAAAACGATAAGGATCTGATCCACAGTAATAACAGTAATGACCTAATTTAAACAGTTGAATACATACCATTTCAAGAGCATGTGAGACTCAACCCTCCGGGCCTTGGTTAAAGGGATGATGCTTGGAGCGATCGCATATCCTTTCTAGTTGAGGAAGGGAAAAATCTGTTAACCTTCTGGTAGTCGCGCTAGTGCACTGAATGCACGCTGCTCTGAAAATCTAGCGAAATTGTCTTAGAGCAGCTGCGGCTGCTCGTTCAGTGAGCCATTTGCGCGACTTCCGGAAGGTTAAACATTACAAAAATCAATTTTGCTCAATCCAAGTTTTCAGAAACACTTATTAAAAATTATTTTATTAAAAAATATTTAATAAAGTGATCAGAATTTTTTAAATTTAAAAAAAAGTTATATGTTATAAGAGAAAAAAAATTTATGTGGACCCAAGTGTAATTACACTGCAGTTTTGCTCGTGAGTTCCATTCAACGTTAACAAATTATTTACATTGGCAGACCTTGTAACGCACCCGCCCCTTAAACACACGAGGAACTACAATAGTGTACTTACTTCAGCGAAGGTCGAATGCTTTTCCGGTGGGTACTATGTTTCATGTTTTCAACTAGAACATTCGTTAAACAGAACAATTAGTTCTCCTAGCAATTGAACCGAAATATTCATTACGACTTATAGTTCACACCGTACGTTAATCATAACGTTGGGATTGTTTCGGTACATAAGTACCTATTTGTTTGTGTGATCTGTGGCACGTAACTTGGAAAAAGCCTCAAGCTCCCCGTCACAGCCGCCCTCCATCCACTTTTAGCAAAAGTCGCACAATTATTGATATAGTTCTTTCACATATATACCTAGGGTAGTTTTGCGTATGTTTATGCATCTCACGGCAGCTCTGCCAAAGTAAACTCGTTATACCTGCCTGTTAATGTTTGAGCCAATCGGTACGTGCGAGTGGTTTGTGGGTGGAAGCCACCGCGCATGGTTGTTACAATCTATAGTTTCGTGTTGTAGACCATTGCATAAGATAGTCGTCGTTAAACATACATCTGGTGGTTTTTTGGGCTCGACTCAGCCAGTAAGTAATAATACAAGCTGATTGCAGCGTCCAAATTATCTTTAATCTGAAATGAGTAGTAGTTTGTGTTTCTCGAGAGATGTCATTATCGGCTTCCGATCTTGAGAAGCAGAACGCTTGATTTCATAGCATTAGAACAATTTCAAAATTCATTATAGGAGCACGTTCACCAGTCACTGCCAAAAACGGTATGTATTGTGCCTTCTCTTGTCATTAGGTTCCCATCCTCGACCTAGCGAAGACATCGTCAATTGTTTGCTACGACCCACCTCACGGCTACCCCGGTAATGGATGCATAAAAGGTCACCCGAAACATTAGTTAATTCATAACGATGCTACGACAGACAAAAATGCGTCTCATAAATTAATGGAATAGTGCAGTCTACCATTGTCTACCAGGTACGGTTCCAATTTAAATTAATATAATTAATACGCGCGGGGTTGTTAAATCGTGAAGAACCAATTGGATTACTCGCAAGGCAGATTACGCGGTCAATTCCATTCCAATTATGCAGAACGGTGTGAACATCACGACCATGATAGTTAGTACGCGCGGGAAGGTGCAAAAATGAACAAGAGATCGGGTGACCTTTGGAAGTCCGGCCATTGCTGAAACATGAAACATTAGTCCTATGACTAAAACAGTTTCATCGATCGATCGTGTCAGATTTAAATCAAGCACGATGAGATGATTGGCAACTCAGGCGGGGTGCGGAAGGGGGCTACTGGCAACGATGGCTCAAGAGAGATTGATGGGGCAACGTTGGGAAACGGCGATCCGATATTTCATCTTATCCGGTATCCGTTACAGTTTCGGAATCGTGATTGGGTCAGTGTCGAAACCGTGGATCGTGGTAATTTTATGTGATATATTAAGTGTACGGTTCATCGCTTGTGAACTCGAACCTGCCGCACCGAGTCAGCAACGAAAACCGCAATCTATACTGAATAGTGGTTTATTGAAGGTTTTAGATGAAAAATGGAACACGATACGAAAAGTAGTGTACATCAAATATTTGAAATGGTGCGATACACACGGAAAAGATTTTATATAGTTTTTTTTTACGCCGGCGTCGGCGGTAAAACATGATGATGAGTTATGTTCTACCATAGACCATGCGGTAGACTTGGGTGCAACGCCCAACTCCTACTCTGCAGAAGGCAAAGAATTCTTCACATTTTCTTTTCGATCATGCCCATATGAGCCTGCCTAGTTCTAGTTTTCCGTTCTAAGTTTATAACTGATTCGCTCTAGAATACCTATTAGGGTGTCCCAAAATGACATCATGTTAAAAAAGTCATCGGGCTCACTTCTTAAATGAAAGGTTAGGGTATTGGGACCACTTTCTTCTTCGGAGTGAGTTTGCTAAAACGCTTCCTACTGGTGGCGACTTTTGATTTTTTGAAAAATGGGCCGATTTTGGATAAAATTTCAAATTTATGCCTGTTGAAGTGGTCCTGAACTGTCTTAGATTTTTTTTCAGCATTTTTTATTTTTCTAGAGATCCAAACGGAGAAGTTTGGTTAGTTAATTTGTACAAATTTGGAATTATAAGAGCGGCAGGGCCATTAAAACTTAGTAAAAAGTGAAATTTTTGGTGCTTTTCAGTATTTTTTCTTCAAAACTGGGTATCTACAAAATTTTAAAAGTACAGAAAACATTTTATATAGTTGAGCCGAAATCAGGGGCGTAATTTTGCTGAAGAAAGTGTATAGCTATGGCTAATGGGGTATGAGTTATTTAAGTTTTTGTTAGATAACCTTTGACATTTTTAGCAATTTATCAAAAATAATGCTGTTTCAAAATGTAAATCAGTTCAAATGTGCTTTGACCACACATTGTTTTTCGAAAAATAGAAGGAAAATCATGAAAAATGACGTTTTCTGTACGTCTTTAGTATGTCAGGACGAGGTTTAATGAGCATCTGATGATTTTTTTTGTAATCTCAATTATAAAAATAATAACTTTGCTAATGACGCCAAGTCTCTAATTATTTTTTGAAGAGTTAATTCTCCATAATTACTTCTAGGAGGCATCTTCAACAAAACGATTGTGTCAGAAGATGCGCTGTATTCTGTTGTAAAACTTTTTCGAGGATATTTGCCCCAAATTTGACTATTTCGGAATTATGTGATCTAAACAGTAAATATCAGTTTTTCAACACTCACCTCACTCTTTTGCATTTTTCTACACTTCAAAGTTCCTAACATGAAAATAAGACTTTATATACAAAATGTAAGTACGTTAATCAATTCAGCCTTCAAATATACGCCATAACTTGCCATTAACTCGACATATTTGTTTAATTTTTAGTGATTTTCAAACCCGCTAGGTGGCTATTAGTATACAAAATATTTTTTAAAAAAATTGTCAAATGCTCATAAAAACCGATTCTGGTGTACTAAAGACAAGCGAAAAACGCCATTTTTCATCATTTTCCTTCTATTTTCCGAAAAAGAATATGCGGACTAAGCCCACTTAAGTTGTTTTATTTTGTAGAACAGTGTTATTTTTTATGAATATCATAAAATGTCAAAAGGTTATTTAACAAAAACGTAAATAACTTATACCCCATTGGCCGTAGCTATACACTTTCTTCGGCAAAATTACGCCCCTAAATTCGGCTCAACTATATAAAGTGTTTTCTGTACTTTTAAAATTTTGTAGATACCCAGTTTTGAAGAAAAAATACTGAAAGACACCAAAAATTTAACTTTTTACTAAGTTTTAATGGCCCTGCCGCTCTTATAATTCCAAATTTGTACAAACTAACTAACCAAACTTCTCCGTTTGGATCTCCAGAAAAATAAAAAATGCTGAAAAAAAATCTAAGACAGTTCAGGACCACTTCAACAGGCATAAATTTGAAATTTTATCCAAAATTGGCCAATTTTTCAAAAAATCAAAAGTCGCCACCAGTAGGAAGCGTTTTAGCAAACTCACTCTGAAGAAGAAAGTGGTCCCAATACCCTAGCCTTTCATTTAAGAAGTGAGCCCGATGACTTTTTTAACATGATGTCATTTCGGGACACCCTAATACCTATCCGTCTTTCAATTTCATTGCTTTCGTTTCTCTTAGTCTCAAATTTGCCGAAAATAGCCAACAAAATCGATACAGTAGTTAAAATAATAGAAAATTATAACAAGTAACAGCTCGAGATATAGTCTTGAAATATTTTCGTTATGTGTTTCTGATCGGGTTCTCAACCTTTTCTATACCACGCATCCCTTAGAAATCACCCTGGGTTGCTGCGGACCCCTACGGATAAACATCAATATTGTTTGCAATGAATTTGTTATTTTCGGTTTGTTAGGAAACACGACTTGAAATTTCAATTTGCACTGTTAAAATATATTATTCTTCGCGGACCTCCAGCAACGACTTCACGACTCCTAGGGGTCCTCGAGCCCCAGGTTGAGAATGACTGATATAAAGAGTTGAAATCATAGTGAATTTTTGCGCGCGGTTAAAATAAGTTTTTTTTTCAATTTTGCAGAATTGATTATAAATATGTTATTTTCTTCGTTCAATTTTTTTCGTTCATTTGGGAGACATTAACGCGCAAAATCGATATGTTTTTCCAAGTGGCGTCCCGGATTGCAAATTTCATGATATTCATATTGATTTCAATGTGAACCTAATTACGTTACAAAATAGTTTATTTCTGCTATTTTTGGCCAAAAAAGCAATGTGTAAGTATTCTTTCGTTTCTAGCCCGAAAACCGTAAAAAAAACAAAAAATTCTTTGATCAACATCATAAAAATCGATCAAGCAGTTCTCTTTCAACCCGGGACGCCAACTGAAAAAACTTGTCGATTTTGCACCGTAATATCTCCCAAATGAACATAGTTTAACGAAGTTAGGCCCTTAACATGAAACATGATCCTACTATAATAATTCTCTCTAGTTCAGTGTAAAAAGGTACGTTTTTGACTGATACAAATATGTTATTTTTGTGGTTATTTTCCATACATTAATTCAACATTTGGCGAATATTTCCTCAAATTATCAATCAATTTCTGGGGGTAACACTGGGAGGACTGGTTTCAAACGCTTATAATTCAGCCATTTCCCGAAAAAAATTGTAATATTTGCACATATCGCTAAACAATATTTCTAAGAAAGGATGTCAACAGATTTTTGGTATTATATCATTAAAAACATGCATAATACGAAGCATAGTAGCGATACAACGCATTTTTGTACAGAAGCATGCACATTCCCAGCCTTAGATGACAAATATAGGCCTCCCGCGCACTTAAAAGCTGTCTGTTTTACTGTTAAATCATCACATATAATTAAATAATTGGGAACTGAGCAGGGTTGCCAGATCCACTGATTTTTTCAATACTGTCAGATTCATTTATAATTTTCGGTTACAGATTTTTTTTCACAGATGGCAGATTTATTGCATTTTTATATGCCATTACAGCAAGCTACAGATTTTTGAAAACGTTTTATGATTGATGTTTGATGTTTTGATGTTTTGATGTTCTGATGTTTTGATGTTTTGATGTTTTGATGTTTTGATGTTTTGATGTTTTGATGTTTTGATGTTTTGATGTTTTGATGTTTTGATGTTTTGATGTTTTGATGTTTTGATGTTTTGATGTTTTGATGTTTTGATGTTTTGATGTTTTGATGTTTTGATGTTTTGATGTTTTGATGTTTTGATGTTTTGATGTTTTGATGTTTTGATGTTTTGATGTTTTGATGTTTTGATGTTTTGATGTTTTGATGTTTTGATGTTTTGATGTTTTGATGTTTTGATGTTTTGATGTTTTGATGTTTTGATGTTTTGATGTTTTGATGTTTTGATGTTTTGATGTTTTGATGTTTTGATGTTTTGATGTTTTGATGTTTTGATGTTTTGATGTTTTGATGTTTTGATGTTTTGATGTTTTGATGTTTTGATGTTTTGATGTTTTGATGTTTTGATGTTTTGATGTTTTGATGTTTTGATGTTTTGATGTTTTGATGTTTTGATGTTTTGATGTTTTGATGTTTTGATGTTTTGATGTTTTGATGTTTTGATGTTTTGATGTTTTGATGTTTTGATGTTTTGATGTTTTGATGTTTTGATGTTTTGATGTTTTGATGTTTTGATGTTTTGATGTTTTAATGTTTTAATGTTTTGATGTTTTGATGTTTTGATGTTTTGATGTTTTGATGTTTTGATGTTTTGATGTTTTGATGTTTTGATGTTTTGATGTTTTGATGTTTTGATGTTTTGATGTTTTGATGTTTTGATGCTTTGATGTTTTGATGTTTTGATGTTTTGATGTTTTGATGTTTTGATGTTTTGATGTTTTGATGTTTTGATGTTTTGATGTTTTGATGTTTTGATGTTTTGATGTTTTGATGTTTTGATGTTTTGATGTTTTGATGTTTTGATGTTTTGATGTTTTGATGTTTTGATGTTTTGATGTTTTGATGTTTTGATGTTTTGATGGTTTTGATGTTTTGATGTTTTGATGTTTTGATGCTTTGATGTTTTATGTTTTATGTTTCGCCGAAAGCGTACCTTTTTAAGATTCATCATTGAGGAAGTTCCAAAATGAACATTTATAGTGCGCATCAAAAGATATAAGAAAAGGTTCTTTATCTTTATTTAATGAAACCCTAAAAAACAGAAAAACTCTTAATTGTTGGTCTTTTGACTATTGTGTTTTTATTCTCCCTTTTGTGAATCGACAGAAATTGACATTTTTTCTATTTACTCCGCCGGAAAGGGTAAAGTGAGCTTCGTTCCTCATTAAAATTTTGTCCCAAAAAAGCAGGCTGTGCATCAATCATTCTTGCCACAGCATTTGCATATTCCAAGCGACGTGGCATATCCGTTGGCAACAGTCGACCCATAGCTAAAATTGCACTAAATGACGTTTCAGAATTGTGTTTATCTATCAAAACCGGCTGGAAAATGACGGAGCTGTTCAATGTTGGAATAGGATACATCCAGATGGCGCACCCTGTAATATAAGTTCATATTGTTGCGCCTAAAGCAAAACGTGGAATTACTGGTATTTTTTCATAAAAGTCATATAAATGGATAAAAACAAATTCGTAGTATTAAAATACTGTAGGAATTGTATTCCCTGCATTCAGTTTATGACGAGGTTTCAAGCCGCGAAATTATCGTGCTCTCATACTGCATTGTCAGCAACTTTTCAAAATTTCTTTAAAGGTGAAAATATGGGCCCCTACTTGCTATAGATTAAAAAAAAAAATGGTAAAATATGCTGGTCGTGAAAATGAATGCTTTGAATATTTCAATAAAATAAACATTTTTTAATTCACTGAACTGAAAAAATCGAAACTTTTACGGGCAACATAAACAAAAAGTCTGTTTAGATATTTTCAAAATAGAATTTTTTTGAAAATATCTAAAATAAACTGACAGTTAATTACGTTAAATAATTAACAGACTTCGTAGCCGATCTTTAATGTACTGGATAATCACAATGCTACTGTTTCGATCTTACTGACCACGAAGTTTCAGGGTTGGAGCTCAAACATACTGCGAGAGATTTATGAGACCAGCGTCTTACCCTTTGTAACGCCAGATCGAGGCAATGTTTTTCAGTGAATTGTCAATAACTTTGCTGAGGGAACTAATTTTCTATCTGTAAAAATTTAAAGAATTATGTTTATGTATACTTGATTCAGTTAGCAAATATTATAATCGAATACAAATAATTCCAACGGAATACGGAGATGCCAACTTTTGGCTCTGTCCTTTTTTCTCGTTTAAAAATTATTTTAGTGGAGAAGGTGTATTGAATGAAAATTAGTTTTGTAGTTATTAGTTCATAACATATGTCGGTTTGGAGAAAAACATCATGTAAATGGAGCCAATGAAATTCAAAAATTCTTTTTGAAAATAACGTAATATAAATAGAGTTGATATGAGAATGATACACACTCCTTTGTGAGTAATAATCAGCGAATTAGTTATGGACAACACAATACAATGACCAGCTTCACATTTTCATGGTTCGCATTAATATTAGTAAACAGATATAAATATCTAATTCCTAAAAAAAATTCCCAACGCCTACGTTTGCTGATGTGATTAAATTTAAGTTATAAACCTATTAATATGTGTATTTTTTAAGAAATTTACTATTTGCACAATTTTTAGAAAGATTTCTACAATCTGGTGGCAGTCTTTCGAAAAGATTTCCGAGTCCAAATCATATACATTAAAAAATGTAGCGCCGATCAGATTGCACAAAAAGAGTGAAACTGTTACACAACTACGCTACGCTACGAGAAAGGCGGAAAATCGTACATTCAAATCAATTCCCGACAATAATCACTGATACTATCTGATAGCTGGACGCCATTGAACGTTACCCAATAGCAGCGACACGCTCTCATACCAACTGATTTCAGTTCACCCACAACGGTCGGACTAAAATTAAGAAAACATTTCAACTAACTGCGTTAAGCCTGTTCGAAATTTCAACGGAAAACGCTTTTCCCGCAGTCACCCATCAATCAGAGTCCGTCAGTTAGTTAGTCAGTCGGTAAGTATAAGATACGTGTGCAGAAGTCTATCATTATCTGCTAAAGCAACTGTTGCTAGTTTGGCCAGGTACTAAATTGTTGGTACATTTATGCTTCTATGCATATGTGCATATGACTGCATTAAACTAGAGATCTTTGCGCTTTGATTTATGCTCGTCCAAACGATCTATCTTAGCTCAAATCTCTTCATCTCTAGTGGGGCCCAGTAGTCTATGTACGTTTTGTCGGCACTTAACGCAGCAAGGGTTCTCAGATGCCAATAGCTACTTACATATTTCGGAGAGAAGCAAAAAAAATCAATTAAAGGCGTGTGCATGTCGATTTGTACACATCCATCGTTGATACCAAATAACCAAACAGTGGCTATTCGATTTGATCAACTATTATAGTTACTGAAAATGATTTTCATGGTCAAAACTTATCTTGCTAATAGTGTGAACTGCGATCTAGTTTGTGGTGCACGAAGTTTGAATCACTACTGTACACGCAGTCGTCGCTGGCTGATTCTGTTCTCATCGCACTGTATCCTATTATTTACTATTGCAAGATTTGTCTTAAAACTCTAGCCAATTTGTGTAGTGCGTTTTTGGTACCCAAACCAAAGTGTCGGCGGTACGGCATCTGTGTGAATGAGTGCAAAAAATATAGCGCTAATAGTTGCTAAATAAGAGCGACGACGCAAGTTGAGAAATTCCGCGGCAGCGTCGTTGTTTACAATCTTGTCGAGTTGTTTGGTACGATATTATGCTTCACAGCCCATAAAAACCTACCATTTGCATATGGCTAACTTTTTCTTGTTTTCTTACTGTTTCGCTCATTTTCAGATACTTCTTCTCCAACGTACTCCAGTTTCAGATCCACCGCGCAATGTGTACGGCCTCGCGGCAGTACGATCCACTCGACCCGAATAAACCGCTACACAAGTGCGACATTTATCGCCAACCGGCGGCGGGAAATATTCTCAAGTAAGTATTGTTGCCTGTCGGTGAGCATGTGGAAGCATTCGGGGAGAGGGACCATTGACTATCCACGTGGACGATTGTTCTGTTCCATTACTCATGCGCAGTTTGCCTCACTAAAATATTTCAAAGTGAGTGTTTTCTTTTTCTTTTATAATATTTGTGATGATGATGATTAATTATTCATAACATCAAATTTTGCTTCACTGCATCATTATGCATACTCACTTTTTTGATCAACTGATAATTGAAAACAAAAGTCCAGGGGGAACAATTGAAAAAGCAACACAAAACAAGTTTTCATGGAAGCGGATGATACTTCGTCCCAAGAAGTTAATTTGATGCTTGGTCATCAAACCGTATGACATTTGATGTAATGATATTAGGTCGAATGACATTGTGTTGACAGGATGTTGGGCAGAAAGGATTGCCTGTCGAAATTTATAAATCAATGAGCAGGATTGCAGGGATTTAATAGGCCGGTACTGTCCGAGGAACAAAAATATAAATTTTGTCGATGACGTAATCCCAGACTCGATACAATTTAACATTCACGAAATGACGAAATATACAGAATGACGGACAGTTATCCGTAACTAATAAGTCCTTTGAATGCAAAAGACTTTTGAAAAGAGATGCAAAAGATTTTTGAAAAAAAAAGACTTTGTTCGGTGCCATTTTGAAACCCAAGATAGTGACATCCGGTTTAGCTAAATGCTCCTTAAGGTTACATATCTTTTAGAGAGAAATAATTGAGGAAGGTTTGATTCTTTTAGAGTATGTAGCAATGAATTTATTACAACAAAGCTGTCGTTTTTTTATAGTGCACTTTCAGGGAAAAAACAAAGCATGAGTATTTGAAAAAAAATATTGGAAATTGGTGGAGTTGTGATCTTTTCCCCGAAACCCTTTTTTATTTAAGAGGCTTGCGGTGATCACGATAGAAGTCCAGCAGATCGATTCAAATCCTAAAACTCAAAAAAATCCATTAATATTGGAGTATTCCTCGTACCGTAACGATTAGTTGAATAAATAATATTTTTCCTGCATTCGGAAACGTTTTTCTCAAAAAATCGTCGTTTTGAGCTTTAAAAAAAATCTTACCTGAAAAATGCAAATTTATCCATAAAAATTTATTACGAGCGAAAGAAATAAATTGTGCAATTGTGCTTTCAAATAAAGCCTAAAAAATTTATTCGATTTTTTGAAAAATTAAAAGTTATGTAACCCGTTAATCCAATTAATACCGAGTATTTTCCCAGCAAACTACTAATCGTATATAGGGTAAAGTGCTTATTTTCACCATACTAAGCAGTGTGCCTCACTAATTCTTTAATTTCTCGGCCTACAGTCAATGAAATGTCTAAAAATTGACATCAACAGGTTTGCTTCGTTGTTAAGAACCAATATAATAACACAAATGCGCTGAAAACAGTGAGATTCTCGTGTTTGAGCGCAACAAAAACTCGAAGCGAGTGCCCTTATTGTTGCGCTACCATTTGACTCAATGCGTTGAACAAAGATGGCAGACACTGCTCTAACCAACGGCTTCTAATGGGTATGGTGACAAAAGAAACGTGGCAAAAATGGGCTCGTCACCCTATAAGTAGAAAAAAAACTTGTAAATTTGTCTACAAAAAATCAAAATTGTTCAGTTAGTCAATTTCAGTCTGTAAAAGTAGATTTGATATCGTTTATTAGAAGAAAAGTGATCTTATAACGACAATTAGATCAGAATCGCATTGATGTATAAATTTGGTCGTGGAGCACTGACAACTTAATTCATATAGCTATGAATATTCAAATTCACCAAAATCGTATTTTCGTTCACACTCAATCGCATTGTACTTCAAATTTATAGCTCTCTTATATTTACAATACAAACTTATGTGCGATTTCGATATATATCACAACGACTTCAAAAAGTTAGACACGATTTAACATATCACAACAAATATAAATACCGATTTTGGAAAGCCTTTTACGATTTCTCTCAAATGTTTCAATTCACAGTGCTAACAGTACATAAATATAAAAAGCGTGGATAATATTCACAGAACTCGAAACATGTTGAAGTTTGAAAAAGTTAATGTAAGGGATTTAGACATTCCTATTGTTATTTCTATGATTTGATAAATTTTGCAAACAATGTTATTGGGTATTTATTGACGAAAAGTGCTTTTTAAAAAATTAAAGAATGCCAATGGTTTTTTACGTTAACTTGTATATATGTTTCGTAGGAGCGAAGCAAAGGATGGCGCCGGTGGTTGAGTGGTAAGCGTGACCGCCACTCATTCAAGTTGCCTGGGTTCAATTCCAGCCGAGGTCGTTGAGATTTTTCTGAGGTGAAAAAATCTGTGGTCACGTCTTCCTTCGGAAGGGAAGTAAAGCCGTTGGTCCCCCGGCCTATGAGTTTTTGGTGGATCGATATCTCTAGTCCAGATGGTGAAGTCACTTCTCTGGCGTCGGTAAAGAAGAAGTAGATCCAACTTCTATTCTCTTACTAACCAAAAAGATATCCTTCTCCTGCGATACTTGTGGAGTGCGCAGTAGTATATACGGCTTCTAGCAAAAGCAAGTATCGGACTAACCATTCCCCTTCCCTTTCCTTTCGCGATCTACGTTCGGGCCTGGCTGGCGCTGGTATTGATTAATAAACACTTTAGGATTACCAGGAGTTGCACATTGAAAGGAGTTTCGCTACTCCCAAGAATAATTATCTACTTATTCTCTGTTCAACTTCAGCTCCACAGCAAAAAATATGAAAATTAACTTCAGCGTATTTCCTGATATCGCAGAAGAAAAACTGTTCGTGTAATTATGTTTCACGAATAAATTTGCGCTATATATCATGCACATAAAATGACCCCTGAAAATCATGCAAATCTGTATGTTCCTATGGAAATTTACATTATTATTCTGCTCGAGACCTGCGCGCTATTCATTCAACTTTCAGGTAAAATATATTATTTTTAAACGATTTTATACGAAACGGTGTAGAGCAGAGAGAAAAACTAACTGCGTCATACACATACATGCACGAGCCGCAACTCAATGCGCTTGGATCGTCCACGCTCAAGCGAAGCTTATGTACGCCACTTTGCAGTCACGTTGCTATGTGTCGCTTTAGCCTAGTCCATAAGGTGTGTCTCTGGTGAGTCAATGATTGTCGGTTCAAGTCTTGGTATTATTTAACGGATTTTTTTTGATGTCGGTATCGTCACCAATACATACGTAAGTTATTTATAGTACGATTTGTGGCATATGTAAACCTAATCAATCGCATTATTTTACACTATTGGTCGCGTTCCCTTTATGTGCAGTATAGTTAGCATATTTTTACATGATTTTTTATCTGTGTAGTCCAGATCGATAACGGAGTAGCAACCAGGGGTGGTCGCACAAGCTCAAGCGCAAGCTCAAGCTATATGTTTCGTAGAAGCGAAGCAAATGTTTATAATTTATTTATATAATTACAATTTGTTTAAAAAATATGGTGTAAGCATTCTCCTCGATGTTTTTTGTGAAGATTTATAACTTCTTTACTATAATAGAGCAAATGATTGCCCTCAAAAAATGCTAAATTGGCATTATTTAGATTTTTATACGTACATATGGATATCAGCATGATGAAGATGTTATAATATATGAGTTGGTTACAACACATTTCGAATATCATTTAAAGTATATTATGATAGTCGAGTTAGTTATTTCACGCTCGGATAGAGAAAGTCGAATATCAGAGTGGTATAATAATAAGCGTTTTCCCAAGAGTCAATGAGTTTGGCCCGAATTAACCACAACCTAGCAAATGTTGAATGGGGTATATTGCAGGCACGAAAGCTGATGCTTCATGGTTCGAGACCGAGTGAATCCATTTGTACGAAAAAAAAATGCAAGAAACTTTTCAGGATGCGAAAATTTTAAAGTAATTCTCGTTCTTAAAAAACAGGCGATCGAAAGATATATCTCATTCTTAACTTTTATTTTATATTAATATTTTCCGAAAGCCTAATATAATCGTATATAGTACTGTTTTGAGTCGTAAGAGTGTATAAAACGTATCTGTTTCTTGACACATGGAATCAGACTAAGCACCGACCATAGTCGCATTTATGTACAGTTTATATCGCATATTGCAACCCAATTTTTTCCGTATATAGCATATTTGAGCTTTGTATACGACTTAGTTGTACTATATATTTATATGTACAACTCGGTTGAAATTTCGATATAACTACAAAATTGTCTGCTAGGTATTGCATTTCTTACATGTTGACATTCTTTATCGACAAAATATAGTTAATCGTATATAATGTTTTGGAATTGTATACGAGTTTTTGATATCGTATAAAATGTGAAATTGTGTGAAGGGGTGAGTCGCTTGGAACAATGGGTCATACATAAGCTGACCAACCGTACGGAATTTGGGAGGACAGTACGGATTTTTTGTCGTGTGTCCGGAAAAAGTACTTGTACGGATTTGTCCGGAATTTGCACGGAATTTTCAACCTCGGTGGAAGTGGAAGTACTCCCGGGACAACAAAAAATCTTCCACAAATTGAAACAGACTAAATAATGTTGCAAACTAGTTTCCCCGGTTCCAAAAATGTAATTAAAAGCACAAGGAAACCAGTGAACAAGCGTGCTAAAAATCGATTTTTGCGAATTTTCTTATAAACTTTGGGACAAAGTAAACTTTAAGATTTTTTGTAATATTAAAGAAAAAATTTAATTTTTTTAATATTAAAGAAAAAATTGAACTATCCGCCTCGACTATTTGCTTAAGCCGTTTTCTCAAGTTAGTTGGTATTTTGAAATTCAGTGTCTAGCAGCCGCCAAGTCGTTCTATCTAAGTCGCAATTTACTCGATTAATTTTCGTTTTGAAAAGTATAGTGCTTGATGTACACATTTGATTCAACTCAATATGAAGGTATCCGTATTATACATTTTCTATTTGTAATCTTTTTCGGAACCAAATTATTACCGCTGCAGTTCGACTGTTTTCAGTAGTTCTAAAAGATAATACGATTAAAATCTGCAGTAGGAACTCTTTCAAATTTTCCGTTTACATATATAGATTAATAGGTTTTTCCTTAAATTTGATTTGAAAGGTTGAACCGAAAATTTCAACGTACTCGAAGAACATTAGATACAGAAACGAGGCTGTTATGTACAATAGAGTATTTAATTTTACGTTAGATTTTCAGCCAGATTAGCTGATCGGGCAGCTTGCTACACACAAGGCACACGATGAGCATAAGTGCAAAATGCGTGGACACTTATTTTTATATTCGGTAATCAATTTCTTCTTGTGCAAAGAAGCAGTTTTTTTACTATAATATTGTGCGTTTATAAAATTATGGCATAATAGAAATCGTGATATATATTAGGCTCGTTTGTATCAAAAACCGTTCATATTTACTACTGTAAGTTGTCGAGAAGAGATTTTTTACTTCTATTTCAGTTATTGGGGTGATTTTATTTTACATGGAAGCCTCTTTGGCCATAACCGGAAACTCTAGTGATATGGAAGAACTTACTCTCTTCGAGTATCTGAACTATACATTGCAAATTAAGTATCAGCTTCAGGGTCCGCACGCGATAACTCAAAAATGCACGCAAATATACGAATAACCACACGGTTATAAAATCGAATTTATACACGCGAAGTTTCATACACGCTAGCACACGCGACAAACGCGTTGACATACAAACGCTTGAGCCTTTCGCGATCATCCACGCATACCTACGCTTACGATATTGCTAACAGGATAACACTCCGGCAGGGATGCATGAAACACAGCACGAGAACCTAAAACGAGCTGCGAGGCCGCTTTGAACGAACCAAATGCAAAAAGCACTGACAACGCTCGTGCTAGGTATCCGTCGTGCTCGAGCTGTAGGATTCGAAGAGCTAGCACAACGGGTTAGGACGATGAGTTAGCTCGGTAAGCTGGCACGATTTTGCTCAATGCATTAGCACGGTAAGCCTACCCGATGAGCTAGAACGGTGCGGTGCAGTAGAGTAAGCCATTAAACGAAAGAATAGGACAAAGCGAAAAATATACGCTGGTAAATGTGCGACAAGTTTCTGCAAAAAAGGATGCAAGCATTGTTACTCACATTAACGCGTTGTATTTTTTCTACTTTGCTATAGCTCGGAGCATCGGTGCTCGTGCTACTTGCTAGCTCAATGAACTTAGCTCTGATACATTATGAGCCAGTGCACAGGAATAGTACACGATGGAGCACCGTTCTTGTGTATGCCTGCACTCCGGTGAACGTGAACGCGGTCTCAAGAATGAGCCTTCACACGCTCGTGTTCTTGCGATCATGAATTAATTACGTACGGAAGTTCTTCCTTTTGGCTCTAGCAGCCTAGGTCCCATGCCCTCAGCTGGACCAATCAGAAAAAAATGACGCTCATATCCACTAGACAATACGTTCAATGGAGACATGACCGGGAACTCTAGTGATAGAGTTGATAGTGATAGAGATCTTACTCTCTTCTAGCATCTGAACCATACACTGAAAATTAAGTATTAGATTCACGATCCGTGCGATCATCCAAGAACACACGCGAATATGAAATGGATACCCGGTTTTAAAATCGAATTTATGCATGCGAAGTGACACGCCAACACACGCGACATACAAACGCCCACGCAATCGAACACAATAACATACAAACGCCCGAGCCCTTCGCTATGGCACACAAAGACGAACATACAATCGCGATCATCCACGCACAACTACGCCCAAGATTTCGCTAACACAAAAACGCCCCCAATAATTTAGTGACCCCTACAGCACTTCGAATCCTATTAAGGTTCAAGTTACCTTTTTTAAGCATGTGTTAGAATTGAACGCTTAGTAGTGTGGGTAGGAAAATTTGTGTTCAGCTTTGCCACCGGATTATCCATTAAAACCTTTTTAAAACTCTAAAAGAAGAATATCAGTCGATTTATTATATCATCACGATTCAATTCATGCAAAATACCTGCTGGAAAAACCATCGGCTTAGCTAAACGGTGCTTTTGAAAAAGTGGCTGTGGTTTTTTCATTGCGCAGTTGTGGTGCGTACCCCAGCTCGGTGTGGTAGTGTGATAAAAAATCACAGCCACTTTTTCAAAAGCACCATCCAGCTAAGCCGATGGTTTTTCCAGCAGGTATTTTGCATGAATTGAATCGTGATGATCTAATAAATCGACTGATATTCTTCTTTTAGAGTTTTGAAAAGGTTTAAATGGATAATCTGGTGGCAAAGCTGAACACAATTTTTCTTACGCATACTACTAAGCCTTGAGGTAACTTGAGCCTTAACGCGGTCTCAAGTACACACCACTAAACGCTCATTCCCACGCGATCGTAAAGCCCATACGCCCGCACAACTGAACCGTACACTCGATATCACAATCAGAATCATGGCCTGCTGCAATTGGACTTAAGCAGTTATGAGTGATTCTGATGGGGAGCCCTTCCGTGAACTCAGCTCTACAGTTCCAGAAGGACAACTCTCGAAAAAGAAAGAAAAAAAAATTTAAAATATCTATAAGAATCGCATTCCGTAATAAGATTATGTTTTTATTTCATGGACTTGTTGACTTTTCTCGGTGAAAAGTCAACAAGTCCATGAAATAAATATGTTGCGGTGACCATAAAATCTTAGATTATGTTTTTGTCTGCCAGTTAGTATGAAATTTAGAAACATGTTTAAAGCAGTTACAAGAAAAACATCTTTATCAATTACTTCTCCGCTATGCAACCACAACAAATGTTTCCATTCTCTTTCGACTTTCGTTGACAAAAAATAAGTTTTCAAAGAATGAGTTTTTGCCTTTCTCATATAGAAAGGTTATGCAATCACTCTGAAAAACGTCAACCTAATCCCGGCCCGGAGGGCCGAGTGTCATATCCCATTCGACTCAGTTCGTCGAGATCGGAAAAAGTCTGTGTGTGTGCGTGTGTGTATGTATGTGTGTGTATGTGTGTGTATATGTATGTGCGTATGTGTCAAATAATGTCACTCATTTTTCTCAGAGATTGCTGAACCGATTTGCCCAAACTTAGTCTCAAATGAAAGGTGTAACCTTCCCATCGGCTGCTATTGAATTTTGGATCGATCGGAATTCTGGTTCCGGAATTACGGGTTTCAGAGTGCGGCCACACAGAAATTTCTCATATAAACTATAGGAAAAATTAAAAATAGAATTTTTATTTTTGATGCTAAATGTGTTTAAAGTGCATGATACGTCGGGATTTGATGCAAACTTTAAAAAAAAATTGACGACGATTCACTTTTTTTGGATTTTAGCACATTTTTGCCTTTCTCATATAGAAAGGTTATGCAATCACTCTGAAAAACGTCAACCTAATCCCGGCTTTAAACCACCACTATATTACAAAGCATACCAATTTAAGCTGGGGAGTCGTTCGTTCATGGGACTTTCGTCCTCCTCACATACCCACCGCCGCATGACAAAATGAGTTAGCAAGCAGATAACATTGATCTAATGCTGATTAGGCTAATGGAGTATGATATTTTTTTGTTTCAAGTGTTTCACCGTCGACACGTAGCTCATCAAGTTCGTGGCTGGCATGCCATTGTGTATAAGTGCAAAGTGTACTAAGAATGTAATGGACATTTCCACAATTATGTTGAACATAAAAAGCCTCCGTGCCATAGTTTAGAGAAATGAGAAAGGCACAATTGCACCGCTAGGTGGATTAAAACAGGTTTTTTTTTGTAGTTTTAACTTTTGACTGAAATTATAAACTTTTTATTCAGCGTTTGTTTTATTTTGCGAAGAAGAGATTATTCCCTGCAATTTCCTCTCGGAGTATTTTGCTGCCCAAAATACAGATCTCAAGCCAATTTTTTGTAAACCCTGTACAAACTCTTAGGCCCTTTTAAAGTATTGCGCTTGAATCAAAATGCTTTGCTTTGCCGTGCAAAGTGCTCAGAGCATGTGCTGGTAAAAAGTTTAATGTTTCATCGGCCTTTTGCGATTTTATAGATTTTTGGGTGAATTTTGAAGGAATTACTGTATTGTAGAATCTGTTGGGAAGTACCAATTTGAACAATAATCGCTGTAATACTTCAATTCTTGCCAAAGTGATCGTTTAGTGACGAAGTGTGTGAATATGAAAAACAAAAGAGGAACTCTGGTCAAAGAACGTGACTTCGAGTGATTTCATATTAGTCCGAGTTTTTGGAATATTTACATACATTTAGCCTTGCGAAAGTCACCTCTATCAGATGCTATCATATCAGACATAATAATGATAATTTTCGATAGATTGCGTCAGGCAAATAAAATCATGTTCCAGAACAATCTACAAGTCGCTGATCGTGACGCGTTAGAATCAAATTCAATATTCTCGTGTTTATGGATAATGGCAAAATCGAGATTCGACTGCACGATATGGCACCTCGAATTTATGATACGGTCTTTAAAAATGTCGCTGTACAGAAAAGTGGAATCATTACAAAGGACACATGAAAAAACTAATTATTCCTAGATATTTCAATAGTGGTTACGCGGTAAGTTTGCGTTCTTCCTACCTGGACCAACAATACAAAACATGACAGTATACATGTACAAACCACGCTTGGTAGTTACCAAAGCTTCGCGAGTGGAAGACCCCTTAAATAACAAATGTACATGGAAACTGATCAGGACACTAACACAGGAACTCTGACATATAATTTCTGTGCTCAATCAATTTCATTGAATTCAGAAAATATTTCGATTATAGAGGTTTTGAAACTAGGGTCATTTGCTTGTTTTTGTCGTGGTAGAAAAATCTTTTTTGAAAAAACTCTAACCCTGTGTGCGGGGTTTGGAATTGAACCAATCGATTTACCAAATACGCTGTGCCAACCCCTAAAATCATTGTTAAAAATCCCATTACCTGTAGTAAAATATGGTAAACAAGAGAAATACTAAACAGTCTAAATTTAGTGTTCTAAATTTTGAGATAAAATGTGTACGGATTTTTCCTAGCCCACAGTTGGTCAGCTTAGTCATACACAATACATTAGCTACGAAAACACGATATAAGAATATGACTCACAGTAATACACAACCAATTCGTTCGTTATCACAATCTGTGGAACATTGAGGCACACTTCTCTCAATTCAAAAACAGTCAACAAAGTTCAGTTAACCTTCTTTAGGCATTGGGGTCAATATGACCCAAAATTAACTTTCGAAATGCGATAACTTTTTAAGTTTTGCACCTAGAAGTTTAGAACTTCTTGACTTTTCCTCTTTCGTGGAGAGCAATGATTTTCAAGGGGCAATACAAAAAAAATTACGAATAAGGTGTTAGCGGGTTATAGTGACCCCGATTTCGAACTCAATTTTATGAAACATTTTCAGTCAAACCTATATGAATTTGAACCCAAATTGTTAGTGTTTCAATTTTTAGTTTCCGGTAAATAGTATCGTTTTCGACCAGGTTCGCCCGCGGGAATCGGTGCCGAATGGGGTCATGTTTGGCATGCATAGATGTATACAGAACAGTCATCATAAATCACAAGTTTGTTGATAGAATACTAATAATAAACACAACCAACACAAAAATGTGAATGTACATATCAGTTTTGTACATGACTGGACCGAATTGGCTAACACACAATTTGGGTGCAGGTTCATATAGATTTGACTGGAAATGTGTCTTAACCCATTCATGCCCATGTTTTTTTTTTTCAATTATAGAGGTTTTAACCTTAAGGTCATTCGCCTCTTCGGGTTAGAAAAATCTCTTAGGAAAAATTTCTAACCCTATGTGCGGGGTCGGGACTCGAACCCAGGTGCGCTGCGTACAAGGCAATCGATTTACCAATACGCTACGCCCACTCCCCATGCCCATGTTGTTTGTGGACAACAACGTTTTTAAGCAGCTATAACTTTTGATTGAGGCAAGATTTCCTCACAAAAACAAGTAAGCAAATAAATGTGACTATTGGCTTTCATTTGAGTATTAACAGTTACAAGGATCAGCTCTAGAACTGAAGTTATTGCAATTAGTCTGATTGAACTCCGATGGAGCAGTGCTGCCAGGGACAGTTTACGTTGACGACGAAAAATGATTTTTTCATATAACTTTGTTATGTCGCAATATTAGTGAAAACTGATAAAACTTATTAATTTAGACTATTTTTGGCTACGTTTTCCACATAGTTGGACTCTTGAAAATATTCTAGGAGAATTGTAGTGAACATTGAAAGGTTAAAATTGAGCAGCTTCTAGCACTGCGAGGGATGGACCTACTTTTATGAAAAAAGGTTTTTCGAGTTTCTTGACCTTACTGTTTTCAAGAAAAAAATGTTTTGAAACCCTACATGCACTAGAAAAAAGTTGGGCATGAAAGGGTTAAAACTGAGTTCGACATCGGGTTCAATATGACCCGCTAACACTTTATTCGTTACTGAAAGTTAACACCTAAAGAAGGTTAAATGATCATAGCAACCCATGTTTTTGTTTGCCTGAACCCCATGGCACATTGCGGCGCAGGCTATCACGCTGTTTGTTTGGAAGCACAACTTGATTTGTGCTAAGTGACTCGCCCCTTGGATTCTGTCGATTATGCACCTGAAAATGTTATTTCTAGAATCGCTTTAATACGAGAAGTAATCGCTTTGATGGTGTATATTGTTGACAGGAATCGTCAATTTCAGCAGCTTTGTGCGTATATGGCCTCCAGCTTGGTATACATATGCCGTTTTTCTGCATTTAGTACAATTCTTTTGGGGGTATATGAACACTTATTATTCCGTTGCATTTTGAATATGTATACCATCAAAAGGGCTGGCTGAGTTGGGAATGGTTTTGACGACTAGGTTCCAGAGGCTAAAGTTTGTTGCAGTTCACGGCGTCTTTGGTAGAAAATATTTATACAAAAAAATCAGTATCGCTCCTCTTTCATCTGAGCATAACATAAAATGTTCTATCGGGGGGTCTAGAACATTTTTTTACATTTTGATGGTCAATTTTTTAGGATTTTTTTAAATAAATGACTCAAAACAGATATCTCCCGCTTAGGAGGTTTTTGCTCGATTGCGTAAACATCCCAAAGTATGTATGTGAACTTTGAAGATAAAATTAGAAAAAATGATGGAAGATATAATTCTAGAATCCCACAGTGCGCGAGCATGCCTCACTAACCCCTTAAGAGTTCATGCGATCATGTTTCTAATTTGGAAAAAAATATAAACTCGGCCAGTTTCAACCGATTATGATGATAAATAGGTCATAGAATGTGGAATTAAATGTGCTCTTTAAATTTTTATTGAAACAACGATTCCTCCTAAAAAGAATGTTGAGCAATTTTCATATTTTTTTATGAAAAAAACGCAAAATAATGGTTGTTTTCATATCTTTAAAGTATTTTCAACAACATAATGCACTAGGGGAGCTGGAATCCGTGTAATTTCACACGTGTTCAAAATGGTCACATTGAAGTTGTCGCAAAGTATGTAAAAATACGGTTCACAATATCAGAGAAATTTATTAAGGGGGGGGATAAAGGTTTCAGCGTGAAAAAAAAAAACACTTCTTATGAGATTTTTTTAGAACTTAGCGTGAAGCAAATTTATCAAAACTATTGTACATTATAGTGTATCATTTCAAAAACAAAAATAAAAATTCAAAAACACGCTGTAATTTTTCTTTGCAAGAAATCGACAAACGACTCGGTGAGGAAGGTTTTAGTAGAACGTCTCTGGAAAAAAAAAATAATTTGCGGTGTTACGTGCCATTCAAAAACTCTTTAACCGATTTCTTTTAAACTTTGTATATACATTTTATGTTAAAATTACCTAGCCCCTACGTTGAGTTTTTGGGATAATTTTTAATTTAAGGGGGTGTTTACTCATAACATTAACATTTAAAATGAGTAAAAAAACCTTAATTGAAAATTTGTCTCAAAAACTCAACGTAGGGGTTAGGCATTTTTTACATAGAATGTGTATGCAAAGTTTGAAAGAGATCGATTCAGTAGTTTTGGAAAGGCAGGTAACACCGCAAATCATGTTTTTTCTGAGACGTTCTACAAAAAACTTCGTCACCGAGTTCTTTGTCAATATTTTTGCATAGAAAAATTAAAACATGTATTGAAATAATATACTATAATGTACAAAAGTTTTGATCAATTTGCTTCATGCAAATCCACGAATTGGAAACGACCCCACTGACTTCAACCTGATTAGCTGGTATCTATACTCTGTACTCTTTTGTTAGAGGACCGTGTCAATTGCCTGATTTGACATATTTACCACCACCCGATGCTTATTAGGGCGAATTTTCGATATTTCTGTCACGGCCGAATATCGTTCAGTCAGTACTCGAGAAATCGAACAATTTTTATCTTTGGCCCGGAAGAAGATCACTTAAGACCCGATGGCCTACATGGATAAACCTTGAACCGGGGAGCCGATTATGTTTCCTCATTCATCTCACCATGAGATGAACTACTGTCAGGGGAAAGTCATTTTTGCACAAGGCTTATTGCCCAGGAGGAGATGAAAGAAAGGGGAATGTAAAGTAAAAGCTATACTTATCTTGGATAACGGTGTCCAGGCAGCTGACAAGAATCGAAACACTGATACTGCTCTGCTGGTCGACTATGCGTTAACGCACACACCAAATAAGAAAAAAAGTTCAAAACCTCGAAGAGGAAGAGAATGCACTCGTCAATTTATTAAAGAACCTTTATAAATTGATTTGAATTTACAACCAAAATAATTGTTAGGTTAAGTATCTTTTGTTTATAATGTTAGTAAAAGTAATATATTTCATGCTGAAAAATCTGGTCAAATAGCCTCAAAGGTGTTGATGACCTGAAATAAATATATAAAATAAACTATTCTTTGTCGCTATACAGTGCATGGACTGGATCACTTCGAGAGTCACCGTACGAATGATTTAGAAAAATGTTATGAGACAAAAACAAAAGAACGCCGACAACCGACCACATTCCCCTAACTTTATGAAAATGCACATGAAAAGTACATTTGTCGTATAATATTGAACGAAACACAGTTATGTCTTGTCATTTCGTCAATGACGGTTTGTTAAATTACGTCAAGTCTGGATTATCTTCAAAGATAAAATTCATATTTTTGGTGCGTATTATTGGATAGCCGAGATTTGGCAAAAGGTTTATTGCGAAACACACTCCAGTTTGGTGAATTTGTATGTGAGAAGGCTTTCAGTTGTAGTATGCCAGAAAACATTCAAACAGGACGCTTGAACAAAATTTAATTGCCAGAAAATCGTGTCAAAACGCTGACCAAGCATGTTCTGACCAAGACTTGAAACTTATCCATAAATGGAATTGATTGACAACATCTTTTCTCGTAAAAACTTCTGCATCTATATACCTAAACAACACCATTTTTAATTCGACATTTTATACTCCTGATAAGAATCTACAGGAACCATTGCATCGCGTCCATGAAATTTAAAGAATATTATCGGTCATTATGTAGCCGCCATTTTGAATTTTGAAAAAAACTGTTAGCTAAATCGTAGCCCTAAAACATTGGTACATATTTTTGCAGGTCAATAAAAATCATGTCCGACTTTTGATCAGGACTAAGGGAAACCCGCCATTGTGCCTTATCCGGATTGTAGTTGCATTCACCGTCCACGAGGCATTAAATTTATCCATATTTTTTCACGACCATAGTTTTTAGTCAGATTCAGCCTACTTTGAGAAATGGTCAGTCAGAAGTTGTTGCTTTTCAGATTCTTACGGGTCGCTATACTGTCACGGTGTCTCTGTCGAACAACTTTTTTCAAAAAAATTCGGCATCTGTAAAACTTCGGGATATGAAAGAATGGACCCCTTTTATTTGAAAGTAAAATTAAAATATTCTGTCGGGGGGTCTTGAACAACTTTTTATTTTGAAGTTTTTTGATTGAAAACTTAAGTTTTTTAATGAAATTAATTCGCATTTTTGCTACTAATTGGTACTACAGACATTCAAAAAATACTAAAAGTGAGAATCTGATGAACAATCCCATTGTTTACAATTTCGTAGAATGCTATAAATCGATATAAAATCACCCGAGAAAGTTATTAAAATTTTATCAGTTTTTAGGTGTGCGCGGGGCCTATGGATTAAGAAGTCGATTAACAAGGACTTACAAACAAATGTTGGGTTTAAATGAACAGTAAATTCAGATAAATTTCAATGTATACAAAGTCCCATTCTCAGCAGAAAAAATATATTTTCAGATTCCTCCGGGTCTTGGGCGAAAATGACACTTTATGAACAAGGAGGTGTGGAAAGGTGCTGACCAAATTTATTGGATAATCTTATACCTTTTCAAGATGTTGATTATTGTAGTAACGGATTTTATCATGCCTTTTTAATTTATCTTCTCGCTCTAGCGGATAGCTAATTTAAACTAAATTGACCCTTCTTCCTGATCCTATCCTGCCTGGTAAAAGATAACTCAAAGCTTTATATTTGAATGAACTAAAGTAGACAGTTCGAGTCATTGTAATAAATGACGGATTTTATTGCAATTTTGGGTTTCTCACTATTTGTCTTTATCAACATTAAAAGAAAAATGATTGAAAAAGAAAAAGAAAAAAAAAACTCATCGAGTTTTGGATCCATGTTTGTTATCTTTTGGGGTAGATTCATTTCATCAGAATTTATAGATCCAGATTTTTGCTTGTCCTTAAATTTTATTTCCCAATCAAGAACACTCCACATAATCTTAGAAAAAAGAATAAAACCCTGTTTCATAATTTTCTTAAAAAAGAAATGCCGGGGTCGTTACTCTTTGTGCACGGATCACCACAGAAAACGAACAAGAAAATATCAGGTTGGACCATACATTCAAGTAATACGGCTGTTTATTGAAGATTTCCCTCACAATATGGGATAAGAGCAAAAACAACATATCAAGAAGACAGAATTGCAAGCTCAGTTTAGAATCTGGAGACATTAACGTCTTTCGGGTAAAGGTGATACTTTCTATAACTACTTTTATATTGAGATCGCTATCTATTGCGATTTCTGTTCAATGTACAGCGATTCCCAAAAGTTAACAAACTTGAACATAAATCTCATCGAATTATTTTTCTATCCTTTATGAAACTGTCAATCAGGATTCTCACTCGAAATCAAATCAAATGACTGAATATCTAATCGAGTATGATCAAATATAAAGTTAAAATTTAGGTAAAATATATCCCACAAGATGCTAACGAACAAAAGGTGGATTCAAGGTTACATCAAGCATACTCCAGAATAAGTGAAGAAAAAATAAGAAGAAACAAATATATCTGTGACTGAAAAAAACTGTTTCATTTTGCTGCATTGCCCAGCAGTTTTCAAAAGAGTCTTAATTTCGTTCAAATTTTATCTACTCTTCTCTATGTCTCCATGCTCCTACAATATCATTGGTGCGCATAAAATGGTGGAATCTGGAATTAAGTTTTTTTACGCTTAATGGTGGGACTTTGCTAGCATTCAGGTTCTTTTGAGCACACTGTTAAAATAAGGCAATCCCTTTTTTTAAAATAAAAATGTTTTTTGGAATAAAGCTTCTTAACCAATAGGCCCCGTGCGAATCTAGAAACTTTGATAAAACTTTAATAGCTTTCTCTGGCGATTTTAGATCGCGATTTAGTTTTTCACAAAGTTGTACACGATGAAATTGTCCATCAGATTCTCACTTTTGGTAATATTTGAATGTCTAAAGTACTACCTAGGGGCAAAAATGTGAACCAGTTTCATTGAAAAACTTAAGTTTTCAAACAAAAAAACTTTAAAATAAAAAGTTGTTCTGGAGCCCCCGACAGAATATTTTAATTTTACTTTCAAATGAAAGGGAAAAGCTCATTCTATCGCATGCTCAATTTTTAGCGATGCCGATTTTTTTCGAATAAAATTGTTCTACCAAACACACCGTGCTGTATCTATCTTCTTAAGAGTTTTTTTCTTTGTTTGTGGGGCTGGTTGTTTATTTAGAGACACTAGGCGGGATCGTCGGTGTCTATTTTCACTGCATGATATCCGTTAATTGCTTTAGTGACCGTTTATGAATAAAATAGAGTTTTGTGTTTGACTTTGTCTTGTCAGAACTATAATATTGTCCGTTATTTACAATATTCAAGCAAATCACATGACTAGTGTGAATTTAGTTCGTGAGTAGTTTATATTAAAATATTTCAAGTTTTATCATCCATTTAAATCTCCAATAACAATAAGGCTTTATTCAATACTCTTTTGTTACATAAATGAAACATTCAACTAAACTAATAATGCCACGCGTTCCCGCATATCACTCATAATTTGCCGTCGTTCGCAGACAAGCAATATGAAATTCGCACTGCATACCAATTGGACGGCATCCGCTCGAAGTGCACCGTCCGTCCGCTGCAAAAACTCTCAGCGCAACAGTGCTGCTGCAGTGCAAAACCAAGAAGAGTGTCATCAGAGCACAGAAATGACTTCAAATTTAAAATTGTACAGAAGCAGAGAAAAAATATGACCACTATTGATTGAAAATGTTTTGCCGCTTGTCGTCCTTCAACGCAGCCGTGATTCTCATCGATTCCATTTATACTATAACATATGGGAATGTTCAAATTATCATGAGTGATAAATTGCATAAATGGCTCTATTAGGTAATTGTTTTATTTAAAGAAAACTTTGTAATTGGCCTATCATTGTCACAATAATTTTAAATTTAATCAAGAAATGTTCTTTTGTTGGACATCCCTGATGAAAGAAGACAATTTCTTCATCATCAACACGCTGCAAACGATGCGATGGCAGCCCACTTGGGGGGTACTTCTTCGAGTGATGGGTTTCCAGTTCAGAATTACGCAACCAGCAGCGACGGTCCCCGCGGCATAAAACGGTCCGGTCAAACTCCACAACATCAACAAGTTGCGACCATTTCATCATCCATTCATTGCTAGCCGGTTGAAGCCTATTTTATACCATGAAACATGATCTATCGCAACTCCATTTTCTCATTTGACTTAGCACCATCAGAACCCACGAGGCTAATGTATGCATTTTCCTCCCGTTCCCTTTTCCGCAGACAACTTATGGAGCGCGGCGCATCTGAACCGTGGCAACAGGTACTGCAGGAGGTAATCGGCGAGGGCCGGCTGGACGGGACGGCACTGCGGGAGTACTTCAGACCCCTGGAAGAGTGGCTGCGAAACGAGAATCTCCGTACGAACGAATTCGTCGGCTGGATCTACGATGGGGACTATTGTAAGCACAGCATCGAAACGGCCAACCTGCAGGTCTTTGGTGGTTTCTACAATGCGGGAGTACGGCTGCAGCTGAATGCAGCGGTGATGATTGCAGCGTATCTGTTCGTGCAAACATATTTGTATCAGTGGCGGGTGATTTGATCTTGTGAAAAGTGGCATTTTCTTTGAGTTAAGTAGATTTCTAGCCGTGTGTAAGTTAGTGCTCACAGTGAATATTTTTAGGCTTACGTTGAATTAAATTAGCTTGTTGATTCGTTGCATATTCAGAAATTGTTTCATTCTTTGCTTTGCTTAAATCGACAAGTCATCGTCATCAGGTTATAGCTGGATAGATTGAGTTTAATTTTGAGCATAGATTGATTGCCCGGGTAATCGCAAAACGCGTTTTGATAAAAATTTTACGGCTGTGACAAATCTCCTCGCGCAAGACATTAATGTTGTGTTAAAACTAGTTGTCAAACTCGGAATAGTTTTGCCATAAATTTCATTACTTTATAGTTCTACATTGCTGTGTACGAGTTCATTGCCGTTTGCCAGGAAACGCATACTCAATCACGCACCCCGTTTTATAAATACGCAACAACTAAATCTAATAATCACATATTTACGACTCTCGCATATCACCGCCAATCTGGCTCAATTTATTAAATCTCGAGACGGCAACTACCGGAGCAGCAGTGAGTTCAGAAAAAAAACCCGTCAATCCATTCGGTCCTCTAGAATGAACATCTCCTTCCAGTTTCGGTGTCTCCCAAGTCGACTTCCTGATGACTGCCTTTAGTTTTAAGCGGCTAACGAGCAATCGCCGCGTAACCGCACTTTCCACCACTGCTTGCTGCGTCATTAGATTGAGTCCCGCTTGGCGAAACGCACGCTACAGAACGACAGAATCTCACGGGATGACCATAAGTAGCGAACGGTTGGAGGCTGATTAAGTGATGTTCGAGCCGGTGCATGACTGATGCTCGGATGCAGCTTATGACTGTATCTACTAGAATTGCATGTCACATGAGTAATAAAGCGACACATGACAGTGACCTCCAGGGGCGACAGACGGGAGGAATTCAGCAACTGCGCTGAAAGATCAAGTGTATGTATATCGGAATCAACGAGTTCAAGATTAGCGACACAACAAACAGTCGACAAATCTGGGATCTGTCGTTTTATATCCTCGTCGCTGCTAGTTTAGTTCACGATCAGTTACTTACGGTGCAGGATGAAAGTGAAATTCTGAGTAGGTGTTTTCAATGTACAGTAGCGATGAGACCTGAATTAGCGAAAGGTTGTGCAATCGACC
>NC_080671.1:36411965-36509965 GCF_030247195.1 Topomyia yanbarensis | reverse complement strand
GTGGTCCTCTCGTTTGCCCGGTTTACTTAAATATAGGGGCTATAGCTAGTTAAAAGCCGACTGAGCGGTAGCGAAGTCGGACAGTGCATTAGAAAGCGATGTGGCGTAGCCACATTAGTCAGTGTTCGTGTATAAAGTGTCCGTTTTCGCTTCAGTTAGTTATTCAGATAGTATTTGCGACTCATGCCAGCCTGTATCAGTGGTCTAATAACTCTCAGCGCTCTAATATCATAAATACCCTGACGTTTAAAAAGTTGCCGTAATGTTTTCAGGTTAGCTAAGGTCAGTTAGCTGACTAGTGGGATACGGAAGCTGAAGTTTAACTATAATATATGCATTGTTTGTTGTACTTTGACATTACAACCAAATGTAATAAACTTTATTATTAGTTCGAATAGCAACAATTTCGCATGAATTCATTAAATTTATTTTTTCTGGTGAATAAGCACATATAAATGGATCCTTTTACATTTTCTTTTACTATGGATCGTTCTGTAAATATCCATGAACCATAATTTAACGTTCGATATATGAATCATTTCTAATGTTCATTTTTACATCTTCTATCGACCAAGAAAAATTAGTTAGCAAACATTTTTATCAAATTTATGGAACTTTTTCTGACATTTTATTGCTCCATTTTGGAATACCGTGGAACATTTTGGTCGATATTATGGAACATGTCGACGTGTTTTAATGTACATTGTTAATATTCTATGGATCAATGTCAGTAAATTTATGGCGCAAAATGTATCATTTTATGGAACATTTCCAATATTTTTATGGGGCATTGGTTGATTTTAATTGCTCTTTTATTACTATTTTAGTGCTCTTTTACGATTATTTTATGGTTCAATTTTACATAATCTATGGATCAAATCACCCCTTTTTACGGATCATTCACACTGTTTTATGGATTTTCAGTTTTGTTTTATGGAACATGGACAACTTTTTTATGGATCGTTTTTCAATTTTTTATGGATCATTTTTGTTGTTTTAGCGGCACAAACTTAGGGCTGCCATATAAATTACGCAAATCCATCAACAATAAACAGCGCTACAGTAATTTAAAATTATGCCACATTTTCACGGTGTGTTTGGTAGAACAATTTTATTTGAAAAAAATCGGCATCGCCAAAACTTCAGCATGTGATAGAATGGGCTTTTCCCTTTCATTTTAAAGTAAAATTAAAATATTCTGTTGGGGGCTTCAGAACAACTTTTTATTTTAAAGTTTTTTTGTATGAAAACTTAGGTTTTTCAATGAAACTGATTCACATTTTTGCCCCTAAGTAGTACTTTAGAAATTCAAATATTACCAAAAGTGATAATCTGATAGACAATTTCATTGTGTATAACTTTGTAGAAAACTACATCGCGATCTAAAATCACCAGAGGAAACTATTAAATGTGTATCAAAGTTTCTAGATTCGCACGGGGCCTATTGGTAAAGAAGCCTTATTCCAAAAACATTTTCATTTGTAAAAAAATGGATTGCCTTATTTTAACAGTGTGCTTAGAAGAACCTGAATTCCAGCAAAGTCCCACCTTTAAGCGGAAAAAACATAATTCCAGATTCCACCGTTTTATGCGCACTAATGATATTTTAGGAGCAAGGAGATATAGACAACAGTAGATAAAATTGGAACGAAATTAAGACTCTTTTGAAAGATGCTGGGTAATGTAGCAAAATGAAATCGTATTTTTCTGTCACAGATATATTTGTTTCTTCTTTTTTATTTCTTCACTCATGCTGGAGTATGCTTGATATGATCTTGAATCAAGCTTTTTGCTCGTTGGCATCTTGTGGGATATATTTAGCCTAAATTTTAACTTTATATTTGATCAAACTCGATTAGATATTCAGTCATTTGATTTGATTTCGATTGAGAATCCTGATTGATAGTTTCATGAAGGATAGAAAAATAATTTGATGAGATTTATGTTCAGGTTTGTTAACTTTTGGGAATCGTTGCACATTGAACAGAAATCGCAATAGTAAATGAGAAATAAAGGTTTTGTCTATTGTACGAAGATAGATCTCAATATAAAAGTAGATATAGAAAGTATCACCTTTACCCGAAAGTGTTGCTGTTAATGTCTCTTGATATGTTGTTTTTGCTCTTATCCTGTATTATCAGGGAAATCTTCAATAAACAGACGTCTTACTTTGAGAATTTACTGAATGTATGGTCCAGCATGATATTTTCTTGTTCGTTTTCTTTTGTGATCCGTGTTCAACGAGTAACGACTCCGGAATTTCTTCTTAAAGGAAATTATGAAACTTGGTTTTGTTCTTTTTTCTAAGATTGTGTGAGGTGTGTTCGATTTGGAAATAAAATTTGAGGACAAGCAAAAGTCTGCATCTATAAATTCTGATGAAATCAATCTACCCCAAAAGATGACAAACATGGATCCAAAACTCGAAGAGCTTTTTTCTCTTTCAATCATCTTTCTTTTAATGTTGATAAAGACAAACAGGATTCTCAACCCAAAATTGCAATAAAATCCGTCGTTTATTACAATGACTCGAACTGTCTTCTCTGGTTCATTCAAATATAAAGCTTTGAATTTAAGCCAACTGTATTTTACCAGGCAGGATAGGATCAGGAAGAAGGTTGATTGTAGTTTACATTAGCTATCTCCTAGATCGAGAAAAGAAATGAAAAAGGCATAATAAAATCCGTCACTACATTAATCAACCTCTTGAAAAGGTATAAGATTATCGAATAAATTTTGTCAACACTTTTCCACACCTCCTTGTTCAAAATGTGTCATTTTCGTCCAAGACTCGGAGGAATCTGAAAATATATTTTTTCTGCTGAGAATGGGACTTTGTATACATTGAAATTTATCTGAATTCACTGTTCATTTAAACCCAGATTTTTTGTAAGTCCTTGTTATTCAACTTCTTAATCCATAGGCCCTGCGTACACCTAAAAACTGATAAAATTTTAATAACTTCCTCGGGTGATTTTACATTGATTTATAGCATTCTATGAAATTGTACACAATGAAATTGTTCATCAGATTCTCACTTTGAGTATTTTTTGAATGTCTATAGTACCAATTAGTAGCAGAAATGCGAATTAATTTCATTAAAAAACTTAAGTTTTCAATAAAAAACTTTAAAATAAAAAGTTGCTCTAGACTCCCCGACAGAATATTTTAATTTTACTTTCAAATGAAAGGGATAAGTCCATTCTTTCATATCCCGAAGTTTTACAGATGCCGATTTTTTTTGAATAAAGTTGTTCGACAAAGACACCGTGTTTTCGTGACGCTGTTCGAAATCAGATTTTAGTTTTACACCTTGCCCCAGCCCCATATAGTAGAGTAACGCATTTTCAATGCTAAAAACATTACTGGTCATGGAAAATGGATTGTTTACAATAACGTCAATCAAAAACGTTCATGGTCTAAGCTTGACGAACCACCACAAACCACCTCCAAAGTTGAAATTCATCAAAATACGATTATACTTTCAATTTGGTGGGATTGGAAAGGTGTGCTATTTTTCGAGCTGTTTACAAGGAACCAAACGATCAATTCGAATATGTACTATCAACAACTGGACAAATTAAATACAGCAATCAAAGAAAAACAACCAGAATTGGTGACTCGTAAAGGAGTACTTTTTCACCACGACAACGCTCGACCTCATACAAGTTTGGTCACTCGCCAAAAAATATTGGAGCTTGGTTGGGGAATGATGTTACATTCACCATATAGTGCCGATTTTGCACCATCAGATTAATATTTGTTTCGATCATTGCAGAAAAGCTTGAATGGTAAAACTTTTACTGAAGATGAAACTGTTTAATCGCACTTGATTAAGTTTTTTTGCTGATAAAGACCAGAAGTTTTATGAACAAGCTACCAGAAAGATGGTAAAAGGTCATCGAACAAAATGAAAATATATAATCAGGCATTGCATTTATCGCTCATATGAGTAAATGCGCCCGGATAGTTTGCTACTGCGACAATAAAAACTCACATTTTCACACGAAAAGTTATTGGCACTCACACAACTTCTCCGGATAAATACAATGTGTTATTTCTCCGGATATATAAAACAGCCGGAGAATGAGTGAATGAGTTTTTCACGGTATCTTTTCTTCGCTCGCTGCTTTCCTGCTGTTATTCCAAAACACGAAAAAACAAGTCTATCATTTTTCTTTGCCGCTTTTCTTTGTAATTAAGTGTATTTTTTAAAGTTTTTATTGATTTCCACGAAATTAAAATTTTATCACCTTCTCCGGTGAGAAGGAAAAAGTCAAATAAATTTTATCCGGAAAATCATTCTCATGCTATTTGTGGAGACGGAGAATTTTGCGACTCATCTTATCTCGGAAAAGTTGAACATCGGATAAGCTTCTTTTCGCGTGAGTGAGAGAGAATTACAATGCCTGTATATAATTGATTAAAGGTTATTATATATATTTTAATAAAGTGTTTTATTTGACAATAAAAACCGGAACCAATTCTCAGACAACCCGATAGTTTGTTGTGCGAAACCCTGTCAAAGGCCTTTGCAAAGTCGATCAACAAAAGAATGGCTACTCCTCGTTTGTCAATAGTTTGAGTAATATTGTCATGCACTTTGGGATCATCCATAAATGACGTAGAATTATATGGGAGAGGGGGTTTTGCATTTTGTGATGATGTGTGATGACGGGTGGGGGGTAGGGGGTCATATCAGGCTACGTAGCTTTTTTAAAGGGAAATAACTAACATCGTTTTTCATTTAAAAAAAAAATTACGGAGACAGAGGGGAGAGAGTTACCGTCAAGCTACGTAATTACCAGGGGGTGTATTTAGAGGTTTGTGACGAAATGCTACGATGGGGGAGGGGACGTTAAAAATTACTCAAAAAATGCTACGTCATTTATGGATGGTTCCTTTCAATAGAGAGTAGCGAAACCCAGATTATAATGGATCAAAAGCTGCATTTGATCTACAAAACTCACGCCGCTTTACAAAAACCTTGTGTTGAGAAAGCTAATTGGGCATTAATTTCTTATATTTGTACACGCAAAATCCGATGGGTATGGGTAAGATTCCATTGTCTTTTCGGTGACAGACCACGCAATTGCGCATTGCGTTGCGTTGCGTTGCGTTGTGACGATGATTTTGGCGGATTGCACACTGACTTCATCATGTTTGACTGCTGATTATCTAATAAGAGTTGCTTAGGAAGTGGTAAGTAGGAATTCATACCAATCCGAACCATATTAAAACCTCAACAGCATGATAGCCATCATTGCCGGCCGCCCCCATCTCCATCGTTCACGGGGAAGGATAAAGGATAAGGTAGACGGGAAGTGTTGATGGTCCACCTACTTAACGGAAGGACGACGATTCATCAGACTCTTCCATAGGTGTCGCGGAGTTGGTGGTTTGGAAGGGTATCAGGTCTAGGATTCGCTCCAAGCAAACGATGCGACCTGTAAAGCATATTTTATTAGGTAGTTGTTTAGTTAGTCTTCGAGTGCACGATCACTTGAAAAAGAGATGACCTTGTTTAGTTTTTGGTTATTTTTAAACTCTGGGCAGCCGGCTACCGAGAGTATACTATGTTCCCTAAACAAAAACAATTTGAACTCCACACAGCCGATCGTGGGAGTATTGCCTGGAAAAGCTAATCTTATCTGCGTAATGGGCCGGATCACTATTTATTGCAACAGTATTTGGACAGAACTCGCTACTTCTTCTCTACGATATATTTATTGGCTTGAAAACTACCAAGTGACAGCATATTATACTGGCAAAAATAGCGCGAGATGTTATAAATCAAGGAAAGTATTTCTTATTTTCCATATCGGATTGTTTGTGGAATACAAGTATACGAGCGATAATAACGAACACTGAAGGGAAATATAAAGGATTGTTAACCTGATGCACGGGCTTGTTAGCAATAACGGAGCTTTAAATTAGGTTCATAAAAACAGACGCGGAGAATTTTCAATACGTATTGACCCGTGTTCATAGATACTAGTTAGATTAGTCGTATTGGGGCTAATTTCCGATCAACTTTCATTTTTACGGCAATGTTTTCTCGACTAGATCTGTTCGCACCCTCTCATTCTGTTCGCACCCTCTCATTCTGCGGTCTAAGGACCAAATGTCATCAATAGACTTAGACTCGCGTGGAGGCATGAGATAGGAAACTTGTAAGAATTTTGCTATCCCACCGTTTGACTACCAGAATGGATGGGAGAACAGTAATACTAGCAAATACCGACTACCATAAGAGCGGTGCAAATTTGAACGAGTGACGTAGAGTACTGTACTGAAAAAAGGACCAGGAGTGCGATTTTACGAAGTGTTAGCTTCCGATGGCCCTACATTTTCTGACAAAGTGAAGTTCTTGAATGTTGAGATTTTTATTACTGTTTAGAAAAGCAAAAGTATCATAAAGCTAGTGTCAGGCCTTCATGAGACCTCAAGAAGTCACTTTTGGAGGTATTCGTAAATGTAGATTTGTCGGTAGACGGTTCCAAATATAATAGAAAAATACCTAATTTAACACAACTACAGATCACTTGGAACATAAAAAGCTTTTTGTGAAATTCGACAGCTCCATCTTAGGCCAATTCAATAAATTTCCTACATGAAAGTTTCCATTTTTTAAAAACGGTTTTTAAACCAAAGCTTTGGAAGTTAAACCTTGGCGTGGAAGTGCCGGTATATTAATATATTCTGTTACTTAGTGTAGAATTAGATTTCGTCATTTACGGCTAATATACAACCGCCAGAAGAAACTTAAAACGTTGGTACACAATCAAGAAAGGCGAATCAGAAAAGGTAAGTATATGTCAGTGATTCACTAAATACAGACTGGAAGAGGGTAATATGGAAAACCTTAAGGTCCGTCCAGATTAAGTCTTCGGTACGGAGCAAAACCTCGGCCTAGGAACTCCTAGCATGTTGTTAGTCGCCTCTTACGACATGGGAGCAGTTCCCAGAGGTTCTATTCTTGGTTGAAATAGTGCAAAAAGATTTCAGCCCGCCGGACACCACACGGCTTCAGACCACGCAATTGCGCATTGCGGTATTAAACTCATATTCCCGCAAAGGTAGTAAACGGTGGGATGACGAATTTCGGTTGCTGTTCATGTATGTATATCACACAACCAAGCACTTTTTGGGTATGTCGTCGCTGTTGTGCTATTTTATGACAAGCGCCATTTCGCACATTTCGAGAAAAACGATTTTTAAAGTTTGAGATTGTATATCTTGAAACTTATAAATGGTATAAACAATTCAAAGAAGACAATTGATGCGTCTATCTATTCTGTATTGTTCTCTCAAACATTACGAAGATCGGTTGACTATGTAACTATAAATCTAAACAAAAGTCGCACTCACACGTGTCATAGGTGTATGATGACTAAATTTGTGTGACGTGTCATAATCGTGTATGGAAAATTTTCATAGAAAAAAAGCATCAATTATTAACTTTTATCCATATCTTTGGCTCCATTTGGTCGATAAGCAATCGGTAAGATGTATTTTGAAGGAAATGAGTCAGGAAATCTAGAAAAAATAGTTTTTTTGGTTACTGTGTTGCCAAACATGCTATTTTTCCAGTTTGAAACTAAAACGACATTTTTCTCACACTGGGTGTATTTTTGTTTTGAAAATGATTATCCCATTGTGTTTCTCAGATAGTTTTACACATAAAAACATCTTATACATCAAGATAACTTGAGCCAATCCCCAGACACAGTCATTTCAAACAAAAAAATCAAACATTTCTCAGTACGTTTCTCGCAGAAAATCCCGACATATACAACTATGAATGTTTGGAGGTAAAAATTTCCCAAAATGTTATCACAGCTGCTTGAATTTGTAGTTCTTGGTCACTAACAGTCAGTTAAAGTCTCTGTGGCCACATTGGCTACTATCAACGGTTCCGGAATCCCTGGCGAATGTGTCCAAATTCAGAATAACAGCAATACCGAATTCTCAGTGATGACTGGTCCGATTTGACCAAACTTAGTCTCAAATGGACGGTGTTGCGTCCACATAAACTGTTATTAAATTTATTATCTCGATCCGACTTCCGGTTGCGGAGTTACCGGTTATGTAGTGTGGTCACAGAGAAAACTCCTATTCAAACCAATACCGCCATGAATGCAAAAAGAATTTTTCGCTAAAATCGGAGCCAAACATCTTGCATTTGCAGTTGTAGGTTCCTGACGGCCGATCGACATCTTGTTGGCCACATTGACTGCCAAGTGCCCGGAAAAATGGCCATCTTTAAAAAACTCACATCGGTTTCTCGGAGATAATTGGCCGATTTTCACAAACTTAGTCTCAAACAAAAGGTAAATTATTTCTATAGACTGCCATGAAATTTCGTACGGATCGGTTATATGGTTCTGCAAATATAGAATGAATCGTCCGGTCACATAAGAAATTTCCATATAAGCCGGAACTAAAATTTTTATTTCCAAGGGGGGACCTCATGAAATTCCAGAAATTGAATTCGTATTTCTGATTCCAAATGACCTTAAAATTCAGGAAGCTTAGTTTCAAATGAACGGTATTACGCTGCCATAAGCTGCTATTATTTTTTTAGTTGATCGGGCTTTCAATTCCGGAGTTAAGGGGGTGGAGAGTACGGTCACACTGTAAATTCTCTTATAAACTGGTAACACCACGGTGTCCGAGTGATGTAATACATATTCAATTAAGTTCAACATTACTTGGATTTTCGAGTCTAGATCACTAATGACCTATCAAAGTAGCTATGACGGTTCGTAATCTCGCTAAGTTCCTAACCGATTTTTACAAGCTTAATTTAGAATGAAAGATATAATACTTCCATTGACTGCTATTGAATTTCATTCAGTATTGACTTTTGGTTCCGGAGTTACAGGTTGGTAATGGCGGTCACATAGGAATCCCTCATATAAACCGGTATAATCGTAAAACCTCATAGGTTAAACATTCATTGAAATGAACATTGAATTACTTCGATTCGCTGATGATCAAAGCCAGCGATGATGGTGAATAGGGCATTGCAAAAAAAAATTCTCAAGAGAAAATTCTCAAAAGCCACCCCTCTCATATTGTGACAAATGTCAAAGTAAGCTCAGATGCGAAATTTCATATCATTTGGACAATTCTAGACTCCCGCCCACTTCGCTTGAAATTTTTGAATTTGGTACGATAGGAAAATATGGAGGAAAAAATTATTGAATGCTATAACTTTTGAAGTAGCAATCAGAAAATCACAATTTGTTACATCTTTTCAAAGAAAATAACCTTAGTATTTGAATGGAGATATTCCTGTTTCATGAAAAATACGGGAAAGTGGGGTACTGGGTCATTTTGGACCCAAAATCCCTTATTTTAAATAATTTTTCTGCTCTTCTTGCAACCCCCATATCGAAATCAAAAACGTAGTCCTACGTCAAAAAGTTTCAAATGGGTAATTCACAAACAACGGCCCATATTTTCGAGATAGAGATTTTTAGTCTTCAGTAAAGATAAAAACGAGCTCTTCAACATTTCTGAAGGATCTATCTTGTTTTTCTTTCATTCAAAAACATGTTGCGAATATCTCAATTCGATGAGGTTTAGTCACTTTAACCATACCATCAGAATGACGATCTCAGATTGTCATAAAACATCTTGATTGTTATATCTACGCTTTGCCGTTTCTGGCGAAAATGCGATTGTGCAGTGGCGGAAATCTCAAATCCGCTATTTCTCTGCGAATTCACCGAAACCAACACTCAGTTTCAACGCCTCCTTTATTCATTCACCATCAAGCTGACAGCAGTTTCAAGCAGAATTGCATGCGCTCTGTATAGAAGAAATATAAAATTCCTAAAACTCATCTATCAACCAAAGGATTGGTTTATTATTTGTGGACAAATTGAAGATAGAAGTTTGTTATTCTATTGTTTTGTCCGACACTGTATATGACAAAGTTTAATTTCATTGTAATCGGATAGCCATTCTGTATGACAATTTTATTACAACGTTTTTGCATTAAATACAATCTTACAGCCTTGATTAATGGAGTGTCGGTTTTGAAAGCCATTATTTCTGGTACCGTACCAATGGTACGTAAATAAATTTATAACCGTAATTAAACCCACAAACCAAGTTTTGACGAGCACGTAATATTTTCTTGCAGCACCTCACGAGCCCGCCACGTACTACCACTGAACGCATAATTTCTGATTTAATTATAATCTAATAATTAAAAACTATCAGTAGTTACTAGTATCTATAGCCTACAGCTCGTGCAAACATATTTTATTGCTACATAGTTTTCAATCTTTTTCTCTCTTATTTTGCTAATCGCAGCTACACCGAACTCGAGACGGTTCCCCGCAACCAAACCGTGCAGGTACTCACCAGGGAATGGTGCCTGGAGATACCACCCCGCTGCACGTCCTACCGGCCCGAGATCAAGGAAGTCTACGTGAAACAGGTTCGTACGTACCGTTTCGATTCGAACTGCGGACACTTGTTGAGTATTGGGTATTAGCAAATGAAATGCAATTTATTTAAATTTTCAGGTTTCTTCGAATTAGCTCACATATATTTCGTTCAATAACTACTACATTGCATTCTAGTGTTTTTGTTCAATTTATGTAAAGTGTATTACTGTCTATTCGATTCCCAATTTTTTAGCACTAATCAATTTTGCGCACAGTTTTCTCTGAACGGATCAGGAGATTCTAAAGCGACTTATCAATACTTTTGCAAGTCAGAGTCACTGCAAGGCATAAAATATAATATTATCTCCAAGGAACATTAAAAACGGAATAAAAACTCATACAGAAAAAGTGAAAGTAGCCTGGGTGACATTAATATTTTGCCTACAACTTGGTTATAGAAGAGGAAACTCAATAACTTATTGAAGAGTAGTGAGAGATCCTTCACCAAACATAAGTTCAGTATTAATGTTATACATTCTTAGGATATTGAAGTTGATAGTATACGGAATTCGAATCACAACAGTACAAATTCGCATCCATGTCCGTGTCAGCCGAGCGCAGATTAATAGTAGATCAGTAGGTTTTCTGGGTGTTAAATGCAAAAGAAAAACAGTTAACCGTCGGTTAAGGGCTACAAAACAAGTTGAATCCAGCTGTGCGAACACGCGAATCAAGGCTTCGAATAGCGCCACTTCAGCACAATCCCAGGACTCTCAAATCGCTCGCAGCGAATGAGTTATGTAATCGGAGGTGTGGACATGCGGACGGGTGATACAGTACGAGAACCGGGTGCCTCACGGCACCACAGTTGAGATTGAAAACGGTAGCGAGTTTTAGGACAGACGTCAAAACGCCTCCGTTTGCATGTGATATCCGCTGTTTAAATGAAAATTTATGATTGCTTATCAGGGTGTCAACATATTCCAGCTTTTTTTGCACGGTCTTCATTTTAATGGGAGGAGTGATTTGTCAGTTGTTTGGAAAATGGTAGTCTTTTTTAGATGACATAATTTATTCTTCATTTCTTTCGACGGATTCAGTGTGAATGTTGGCAAGGGGAAAGCAACACTAAAATGCAAGACATGACAATTTTATTTGTAAGCGTAGCAACTTTTTCTATACAAATTCAACGAATGCGTAAAATAAAGAAACGACGTAAATGGAAAACAACTATAATTAATAATTATTCAGCGAATATTGAAATTATCATAAATTGTCTATATTAGTAGGCTTTACGACTTTTTTATAGTCCATACAAAATTTAGTATGCGCATGGTATGGTATGTACGATCTTTTCTCCCAAACTACTTGCAAGATCGTGCCAAATGATTTAACTTTACATCGGTGGTCACGAATTTGGTTTAAAATAATTTGAATAAGACACATAATATATGCAGTTCAAGGCCAAACTGATAAGTTATGAAACAGTAGCAAAGCTCTTGAAATATTTAATATGCAATTCAACGAGCATCTGTCTGATGGAAAAAATGTGATAAATCGCTTTCAACTTTTTTTCGGGCGTCCGACAACAATCGGCTTCCGGTTCGTTATCATGTTGGCCAAAATATTTATACATGTATTATTGTTTTGTACGCTTTCAGCTATACTCATTGGGGAACGTAAACTAAGAATCTTCGAATCAAAAACTTTTAACCTGGGTTAGCATAGTAGCAAACGATGATAATTGAAGAAAACGTTTGGAACGCTTCAACCGTATGAATACATATTCAGCTCACAAGTGGATGAACTACTCGGAGAACAAAGAACGGAAGCTTCTTATGCCGTCTTTTTGATTGTCTGAAACCTCAGGGAGGAGCGAGCATTATGTATCGTTTCTGTAAGAATTGTTCAATACTAAATTCTGTGTGCTGTTCAATGTTTTTTATAAAAATCGCTTAGATCCAAAGTGACTGAAAAGCTGAAGCTAAGGAATTGAATCAAGAAAAATTTATTTTAGGTTTTGTTAATTTATAGTACCTACGACGAAGTTGTAGGTCGGGCAATTATAAGCATATCTTCCGCAGATACGAATTTTGTAGGTCCAACAAATTTTGAAGTATGGAGCATTTTTTAAAACATAATCTGCAAGATAAATTTTTACCCACAACATGCTCAATTTTAATCTAATTGTGCTTAATTGTTCAGTGAAGAAACTCACTATGTAATTTTAATCTATTGAGTTGAATTGAATATAGCTTGGCCTCTAATCAATTGACAGCATAAACACGCTTCGCATTTGAGTACCGTAAATGAATTGCGGCAAGTTTTGGCAACCAAAATTGCATTAGATAGAAATATGCTGATGAATGATGTGCAATTGGATAAAAACAAATAAGCTTTGGGTAAAAATTATCATGAGGATCATATTTTTAATTAAAGCACTGCACGTCGAAACGTATAGGACCTACAAAGTTTACATCTTCAGAAGATATGTTTATAATAAAATGACCTACAACTTTCTCTAAGAAACTATATTTTTAGCCAGTTTTCAAGAAAGTTGAAAACAGCGCAGCTCTTAATTTCTATCTAGTTTGATGCAATCAAATATAGCCCTAGGTGTTATACAATACCTTTTCTGAAAATACTTCAATTCGAAAAATAATAATTGCCGCCATGTTTTTTTTTTTCATTTTCCGACCACTGTGTTCTCTTTTTTCTCTTGATCCAATATCTCTCGGCGTAGAAACATGATACTTTCATTGGACTTTTCGAAAAAATACGCTCAACAATATACATTCGTGCAAGAAACATAGCCAGAAAATAGTGGCGCTCATCTTCAGAAACGACTGTTCGGGCCGAAACGTCATTGTACAACGCAGTCCAACTAACATCGGTTTTACATCGAGTTCGCTGCTCCAGTTGAGCTGCAACCCTTCTAGATGGCGACTTCATAGTCTACTTTTTATAAAACCTTTGAAAAGCAACGAGAAATCTCAAGTTTTCATAAGACACAACGTGGGGTTACCTCTTTTTGGACGCCAACTGTAGAATTTCTAGTCATTTTACTTGAATTAAGCTGTTTAAAATCATAAATTTAATCTATGCTTTATTCTTTTGTCAAAGATACTTTGCGATTTTGGGTCAACAATTTGAAAACAACCATGATTTTGCGATTTTTCCATGCAAATTATAAAAATTACTCAACATTATTTTAAAGAAGCGTCTTTGCTTCAATAAAATTTTAGAGAAAGCATTCAATTACGCATCCCTATTCCCCGACCTATTTATCCTCCAATGCGAGCAAGTTTCTAATTTGGAAAACAATAATAACTCTGCCATTTTCCAACCGGTTTTGATCATAAATAGGTCGTTGGATGGGGAATTAAATATTCCCCCTAATTTTCTATTTAAACAAAGACGTTTTATAATAAAAATGAAGACCAATTTTCATATTTTTAATGAAAAAAAAATCGCAAAACAATGGATACTTTCACCTTGTTGACTCAAAACCGCATAGTACTTTTAACAAAAGTATTTTGTAGCACCGTGTCATTAGTTTGGGCTTTATTCGGCGAAAGTAAACAACAAAATAAAGCGTAAATTAGTAGGGAATGTATGCAAATCTGGCGACAGTTAAGTTTTATTGTTATGACCGTCAACTCCCATTTCGGTAAAGTGGCAGAATAATATTTTGAATTAGGTACGTGATTCACTTGAACAAGTGGCAGTTCAATTGATGAGCATTGAAGGAGTGATGCATAAGGACATTGTATAACTTCAACATGAAAGCTATCAACGAATATAGCGCGTGCTGTTGAAATCCGTGTTCAACAGTTGGTAATACTTGTTACTAGCTTCCACCTGAATCAAAACTGACGAGAAGAAACTCAGTAGTGAGATCCGTCGTGTATATGTCGATCGAAACACTTGTCAGTTTCTACTGTGTCAATTTGGTTGGCTATTTTCGGTAAATTTTAAGACTAAGAAAAACGAAAGCAATGGGATTGGAAGACGGATAGGTATTCTAGAGCGAATCAGTTATAAGCTTAGAACGGAAAACTAGGACTATGCAGGCTCATATGGACATGATCGAAAGGAAATGTGAAGAATCCTTTGCCTTCCGCTGGTAGGAGTTGGCCTTTCCACCCAAGTCTACCGCATGTTCGTTGATAGAACATAACTCATCATCATGTTTACTACCGACGCCGGCGTCCATATGAACCTGTCTAGTCCTAGTTTTCCGTTCTAAGTGTATAACTGATTCGAACTAGAATACCTATCCGTCGTTCAATTTCATAGCTTTCATTTGTCTTAGTCTTAAAATTCAACTAAAATAGCCAACAAAATCAATACAGTAGAAACTGACAAATGTTTCGATTGACATACGTCTCAACTAACGAAGGTGTCGGGTCTAGATGAGGTACAGTTTGAGTCGGGGACGCACCACCAATACAAGAAGCGACTGAACGCACTGTCCCAGATTCCAGATCAAATGCAACAACCAATTCTGAAAGCGATTGAGTCGGAATCGGTTGTTGCATTTGAGTTGGAAGCCATACTGACTCCATTCAGAAATCCGAACCAGTTCCGGAATGAGTTTAACTGGGGTACTGCGCAAATCATCACGTACTCCGAAGCCATGAAACGTTTTAGCCCATGAGCTTAAATTAAAATACAGCTACAAAAAGAATTTCAAAACATCTGGATTTGTTGATTTTATTTAAAATAAAAGAAATTGTCAGGGCATTCCCTCTTTTGACATCGTAGATGTTGGACGTTCTTAGTTGACTGATACGAGTTCGATAGTGTTTGCCAGTGATTTTCTCGGATACCACACTGCTGATTATTTTAAAAAATAATAACACAAATAATTCATTGACATCATTCAGATAGGAGAATAAGAAAGTGGCAAATTATGTGAAAAATTAGGAAACCATGGAAATGTTGAATAAAAGTGTATTTTCAGCAGCTGCGTCTGGTTTTGTACTTGCGAATAACTTCTTCGGTGGCCTCGTCGTCCCCAGAGTATGGAATGGAAGTTGTGCGTTTCAGCTCACCTGGTTGCTTAGCTGTAGGACGACCACGTTTGCGCTTCGGAATAACACCTTAAAATATTATATTATTAACTTACGCGAAATATCTGACGCGCTTTTATTGATGAGGGACTTTCCCTTTACTTGAGCACGTGATGTTTAGAACGGAACCTTAAATTGTTTAGAAGCTGATCGAATACTGGCACCATCTTGAACAGATGCATTTCTGTTCTTTATGTTCTCTTCACTTCGTTTCAGCATTTTTCGCACAAATATACGCACCGTTTTCTGCCCACAAATTTTCATTATAGTAGTTACTTATAGTGCCCTCTCAAACGGCTGTCTTATCATGCCTCCAAGCGTATGTTTCATGTTGAAGTCTGTATTCTTTCAATATCAAAACTATCGAAAAACCAACACCAAACTCGTGTTCAGCATTAATTTTTACATCAGAACAACTCACTTGACATTTTTTTTACGTTGATTAAATGTACTGTACTAGAAATGGGCGAATGAAACACGAATCGACCAAAAGAATCGACTATTCAGAAATAATGAATGAAACGCGATTCTTTTTTAAAGAACTGCGATTCACTGAAATATTGACTAATTGTTATGAGCCCAATGAGATTCGACAAGAACTGAATGCATCGATTTGCCAGTTTGCCAAGATTATGTATCTTTAGGACGAATGAAACGAAATGAATGACAAACATTGAACACTGTTTGTTTACACGAAATAAAACATCAACATAATGGTAAAAGGTATGCTTCAATCACCCGAAGGTGAAGCAAAGCCCTCTCATGCTTTCCAAATTGGCACAGCTACTGCTAGATGGAGCATTTGAAAAGATTTTGACAACATCACGTCTAAATGGGAAGTCTCGTCAAATCCAACGGTTGCAGTTATATTGGAGACTATCAAATAATATCAAATAATATCAAATAATAAATGAATTGAGTCCATTATTAATAATGGAACTATGATAGAAAATTACTTCAAATATGTGTAACACGAAAGCGTTTCTTAAAGCCCTGGATTTTTTCTCGTCTTTTTGCCTTTCTCATATAAAGATAGGCTATGCAATCACTGTAAAAATCGACCTTTTAACCGAGGCCCGGAGGGCCGAGTGTCATACACCATTCGATTCAGTTCGTCGAGATCGGCAAATGTCTGTGTGTGTATGTATGTGTGTGTCATTTAAACTCACACAATTTTCTCAGAGATGGCTGAACAGATTTTCGCAAACTTAGTTTCATCTGAAAGGTATAACGCTCCCATAAGCTGCTATTGAATTTTTAGTTGATCCGACTTCCGGTTCCGGAGTTACGGGTTGAAGAGTGCGGTCACACAGCAAATTCCCATATAAACTGGTACCACCATGATGTTCAAATGATGTAAAACATATTAAAATTGATGTAACATTATTCTAGTTTGCGGGTCTGGATCACTAATGATCAATTAAAGCAGCTTTGACCACATTGGCCACTTATGACGGTTCGTGACGCTCCCGGGAACCCGCCAAGTTCCTAAGCCAATATCACACCCATTCCCCAACGAATTCTCTACCGATTTTTACAAACTTGATTTCAAATGAAAGATACAGTAATACCGTTGACTGCAGCTGAATTTCATTCGGTTCTGACTCTTGCTTCTGGAGTTACAGGGGTGTTAGTAAGGATACACTGGAATTTCCCATATAAATCGGTACAATCGTAATACCTCAGAGGCTAAAAACTATTGAAATGGTCACCAAATTACTTCTAATCGCAGATCTAGATCACTGATTGCCAATCAAACATTCTTTGAATATATTGTCCACTATCGACGATTCCGGAAGTCCGGAATTCCGGGAATATTTCACAATTAAAGTCACATCGGTTCTTCGGCGATGATTGAACCGATTTTCTCAAACCAATTCTCAAATGGAAGGCAAAATATGCAGTTGAGTATTGCGTCGCCGCCCCTCCCCCCCGCCTTGCCTTTTAGGGGCGGGCATACTGTAGTTGGTAAATCCATTTCCTTGAACAAAGCTCACCTGGGTTCGATTCCGAACCCTGCACATAGGGTTAGAGATTTTTCTAAAGAGGCGAATGACCCTAAGGTTAAAACCTCTATAATCGAAACAAAAAAGGTCTCCTTTGTAAGCACTATGGCATTGCAAAAAAGCATCCCTTTTAAAGTTCTCAAAGGCCCCCCTTCGGATTGTGATTGTGGGGATATTAATGTTGATAAGAAAAACACTAAAGTTGTCCTCGGTTCTTCCTCCTTCAAGATTCAGAATAATTCGTTAATTAACTTATTCATTAAATGAATAATTTAATTGTCCCCTAATTTTGAAACATCTTCAATCCCAACTCTGCGCAGTAGGCCTGGCTCTTTAAATATTTGAGACATATAATATGCTTCAAATATTAATGTTGACAAGAAAAACACTAAACACTTTTCCGGAATACTTTTCAATACTGGCTGTGTAAGGGTAAGCATCTGTCGCTTCTCATTTGCATGGGGGAAGGAGAGAGACTTCAGTCTTCTTGGTATGTAGTCTTCGCTCAAATGCTAAATTTCACATCATTTTCATTTCGACAATTTTTGACCTCCACCCATTTCGAATTAAGTTTCTGTCATTGACACTATAGAAAAATATGAGGGAGAAAATAACATTAAATGCTATGACTTTTGATGTAGCATTCAGAAAATTTCAGCTGATACCTTTTTGAAGAAAACATTCTTATCAGCCCCCGATTTTGTCTACCCCCGATTTTGTGTACTCCCGATTTTATCAGCTTTTTGACCCGATTTTGTTAGGCTCATATGAAAATTTCTAGTTGGAAGTTTGATGGGCGCTAGCAGACGAACCAAGTTGAATTCAAGAAAATACTTTCTTGAGCATATTTTTCGTATCCTAGAGATCCAAAATATGCGAACTAAACAATCAAAAAGGCTTTTGAGGCTATATCTAGGGACTAACGATTTTTTCAATCATTGCTTATAAAATGACATTTGATCTAGAAACCACATTTTTTACAGAATTTTCAAGTTATAGAATTTAATGTATTTTTCATGTACCCGAATACAGGCTATGAAATGAAAAAAAAAACATTTTAAATAATTTTTTTTTTGTTTTTTTTTGCGATTGAAAACGTTTCAGAATGCCACCAAAACACGTAAAATAGAATACTGCTGTGAAGGATATGAGGAGACCATCACTAACAACAGTACCGTTGTCGATCGAATCTGTCGGCCGATTTGCCGCGGTGGCTGTGGGCGAGGAACCTGCCAGGCACCCAACATTTGCACCTGCGAGCATGGTTTCACCGGGAAACACTGTACACAGCGTAAATTCACCGTCCAATACTCCAAACTATTGATTAAATCAAAGCATGCTTTATTCCAGGTTGCCGAAACGGGACTTGGGGTGATAGCTGTAAAAGTCGGTGCCATTGCCAGAACCATTCGGTTTGCGATGTAAAAACGGGTCACTGCCGCTGTTCGGACGGTTGGATTGGGCATCAGTTAAGACGATTCGCATAAACAAAATGATTGCAAATATCTAATTTTATATATTTTTTTAAATTTTCAGTTGTGAATCTCCCTGTCCAGCTGGACACTACGGAACTCTTTGCAAGAACCGTTGCAACTGTAGCACATCCAGATGTGACCACATATCCGGTGCGTGTCTGATTGACGACGGCCACGTGATGTTCGAGAACATCACACGGGTAGTGGAAAGTAACTGGTCCGCCGAAAGTACCGAGCGGATATTCGTAGAACAATGGGTTAAAGTGAACACAACCGCTAGTCCCAGCACAGAACCAGCAATCGTCACGACGGAGCTCAATGAGCCGTTTCCGAGCAACGCTACTTACGCTCAATCATATCAGGAATATTTGCCAGCAAATACCAGTGTTAGCTATGTACCCATTGAGGACTTAACGTCTACGACTGAAGCGGCCAGAAACGATACCGTTTACGAAATTGTAGCCTCGACGACCAAAGTAGAAATTACGTTTATTGATACCTCCCTTAACCGGGTTGATTCTCCGGCCAAAGGGGGAAAGGGAAATGATGCAAATAGTACCGAGATTGTCTATGTAGAATCGGATAATCGATCTGATTTAGTAGAGATTATTAACGGAAAAGAATCCACAGGCGAAGAAGTAGAACAGGAAGAAGTTAATAACAAACAGGCGATTGCTACCATATCATGTCTGCTGCTGACATTAGCTTTGCTTCTTTCCGTTGTGGCTTACATGAAAAACATTAATCGAAAGACTATGAAGAAGCAACAGCAGCAGCAAAAGCAGGCTGCGATATGCACGGATGACGAGAAAGGACCTGATAGTCCTAGGATACTGGAACCACTTCCAGATCTACCACGGGTAATATACACAAAAGTGAAATCAAAAAGTCAGCGTATTGGAAATACTCAGCTTGGTATAACAATAATATGATCAAACTGAAAGTTAAAGTAATTTGTTTTTTTTTAGAACACTACGATGTTCCAGCCAACAACTCATCGGTGAATAAATCTTCTCCGTACAATTACAACTTTACCCTTACTAGCAGCAAGCTGCCACAGGTGATCCCACCACGAAAGTACAGCCTGGAGCATATTTACGATGAGATTCAATATCCACCCTTTGAGGAGATGAACGCTTCCGCGGAAAATGACGGCGATCACTTTTCGAAGTCGATTCTCACCGACTCCAAAATGACACCGGTGAAAGTGATTGATGAGATTAAAGGAAAATAATAAATAATGTTGTATATGTTATTGTCGTAAGGTTTACTGATGCTTCGGATTGAACAATTCAAAGCACAAGAGAATTCCTTGATCCTTTAGGTTACGGGCACAGAGCGGGACGAAATTAAACAAACATGTACACTAACTACCTGACAAAGATCCGAAAGTTTTCGTAGCTTGTGAGTAACAAATTCTTTGACATTTTCGGACTCATATCCGGCAAAAAAGTCATTGTTTGAACGCTAGTGAATCTTGTGCTTTATTCAACTTATCGACAGTGGTAAAACTGGTTCTGGACCAACGAAGTCAGTCGCAGTGCGCGGTCTAGCCAATTCGTCCGCCCATTCCAGTAATACCAGAATGACCGGATACCCATTGAAGGCAAATTGCATTTGAAATGCTAAATTTTTCTATTTGAGTTCGGCATGCGATTACTAATTTCGATCTCGAATGTGCCAAACTAAGTGCTTTCAAGGCAGCCTGACTGTCAGAGCGAAAACAGATTCTTTTACCGAAAATTCCCTGTTGAAGTGCCGATTGTACGCCACACAGAACCGTGATGATTTTTACTTGGAATACGGTATAGTAACTACCAAGCGATTGAGACTGGTTTAATCTCATTTCACGACAATAGACACCAACTGAGTACTTGAGTTTGAGTCCCCAAAATTTGCCGCAAGCCCGTCTACATTGGCCGAAGGCCATTCAAGCTTTCTTGATTCTGGAATGTGTATGCTAACCAATTTTGATTTGAATCAGGAATTACCCCAACGTACTTAACTTGATCTGCAACAATAATTTCAGAATCAAAGGACTGCAATGGACGTTCTCCATTTGCAATCCTGCGTTGCGTGAAAAGCACCATTGATGTATTATTTGCTCCAACATGAAGGCACACTTGCTCAACAACACATAAGGCTTGTTGCATCAAATCAAAAAGTGTGTTAATGCAAATACCGGTGATCATTATATGATAATCATATGCGAAACCATATGTCTGAAAGCCAAGCTCAATAAGTTTCCTCAACAAGCCATCAAGGTTCCATAGCAGTGGTGACAGCATACCACCTTGAGGACATCCGCAGGCACTCAATTTCCTTATCTCCACTTGTCTTAACGATGAGCACAGATGTCGGTTGCTAAGCATTGCGCGTATCCAGTTCATGATATATTAAGGTACTCCATGACCTCGTGCTGCTCCAAAATGAATTCGAAAAACACGTTGTCAAAACACCTTCAATATCGAGAAAAACTCCTAAACCTCATTGCTTTTGTGAAAAACTTTTTCAATGTTGCAGACAACATTGTATATCAGGGCGGTAGTAGACTTCCCTCGCTGATATGCATGTTGCATTGCATGCAGCGGGTGCTCGCCCAAACTAACATCCCGAATGTAGTGGTCGATTAAACATTCCAATTATTTGAGAAGGAAGGAGGTCAGACTAATCGGTCTAAAGCGCCTTTCCTCCTCATATGTGACGCGGCCACCTTGGGAAACGAATTTTACGGTTATTTTCCGCCACGCTTATGGACTTATGGAATGTATCCTGTTGCAAGACTACAAGTAAGAACCTTTTACAAAATATGCTTAAAGTGTCCATATCCTCTTTGTAGTATTGTGAAATAGTTCACGAGAAAATATCCAAATTGTTTTAATTTTATGAACTACTAATTCACATTTTCGAAAACCAGATCGTGATCAAGATGCAATAAATCATGAATCAGTTCACGTCGTATAGTCGGACACTAAATAATGTTCCTAAATCTATGAATAAAATCACGAGTCAACCTTCGGTTTTATGATTAATGTTCACAAAGTTGTGAACTAGTTCACATACAGAAAACGAGATTGTAATGACATGGCAGGAAGAGTGAATGAAGTTCACAAAACAAAAATAAACACCCTCTCTAATAAAAGCGTTATATAGACATTACTGAAGGGGTATTGAACATAATTATAAAACACATGGTTTTTGTTCATGTTCCTGTTTTCGCAACGTAAAACGTGATTGGTCTAAAATGCATAATACTTCATTCACGATTTTTGTAACAATTTTTTTTGAGTACACACAATTTAGACTCGTGTAGTCCACCATTGACCAGAAAGATATGGAATTTTTGGAAAATCAATCGGCCCACTTTTGAGTCCATCCTTAGTCGCATCAGTAGTCTCTGCTCCAAATTTGAACCAAATCAGGCATCTAATATCTACCGGACCAACGCGCTTGATGTTTGTATGGGATGTTAACATGGAAAAATCCGACTATCCACTAGGTGGAAATATACCTATGCATCAGTTTATTACTACAAGTAAAAGATAGAAAAAATATTTTTGCCCGTAAACTTTCTGTACTATGCCCAGGGTCGGATTAAGAATGCGTGGGCGGGGCCGGATACGTGGGGGCTCTTATTGAGTTTGTAATTATTCACAATTCGATAAAAAAAAACAAGGTATAACTATATTTTAACAGTAATTCCAATTATTTCATCAAACAGATTACCTTACATTAGATTTCTTGCATTTTAATTATAATTTTGCAGTTATTTGAAATCACTTTGTCTTTTGCTATCCTTACACATGTTTCTTCAATACAACTGTCAAAGGATTGCCAGAATATTCACGTACTTATACTGGTTGTTATGGCAACGCAGGGCGAGTTTTTATTTACCGTCTGTTTTTTATTCATTCCTCACCAACAGTCATCAAACGCAATATTGTGGCTCATTAATTGCACACGAGACAATATCGAATTAGGGATGTGCTAATTGCACGAGTTTTACCGCTCTGTTGACATCTGCAAGAACGGAACAGTGCTAATAGTCAGTGCTACGATGCGCAAGAGTTTGAGTTCAAATCTCGGTGCATTCGTCTCTTTTTACATTAATCGTAAAATCTTCCAAGTGTTTATATATGACTTTAGATAAGTATCATAACTATCTGATAGCTTGGTTGGATGTATAAAGTATTTGTTAGTAATAATCTAATGATAAATGAGTAACAAGCAGGATAAAAGTTGCTTGGGCATCACATGATTATTCTGATTTTTATTAGTCAGGGTAAAAATGACTACTGTTCGATGTATTTTATAAAACGAGCTGAATTTTTGGCTGCGGACTAAATGAATGACCTAAAATAAATGTTGCAAGAACAGAACATGCTTCATAAAACCCGTTTTAAATATATTGGAATGTAAAAATCGGACAGGAGCTCTTCCACGTAACAGTCGGTTGAAAAACCTGTTTTAATCCACCTAGTGGTGCAATTGTGCCATTTTCATTTAGATAACGTAGGATTTAATGGCTAGTTAAGTTCAAAATAACATCTATAACATTGTGGAAATGTCTATTCCATTCTTATTACACTTTATAAGCATATATAAGTGCACGACTGTCACGAACCTGATAAGCAACATGTCGAGGCTGACACACTAGAAACAAACAAAAATAAAATATTTATATAGCTTAATCACAGTGAGTTCACTGTTGTCTTCATTTTAACTTCATGGTGGAGAAGGAGAGGGATGCAAACTCAAGTAATGCTGAATGTATTTGAATAAGTGTTACATCATTCGGGCATCATAGGGTTACCAGATTATATAGGTATTTGCTGTTTGACCACACTCATCAACCCGTAACTCCGGAACCGGAAGTCCGATCAACTAAAAATTCAATAGCGTCTTATGGGAGCATTATACCGTTCATTTGAAATTAAGTTTGTGCAAATCGTTTGAGCCATCTCTGGAGAATTGAGTGACATTATTTGACACACACATACATACATACGCACACACAGACATTTTGCAATCTCAACTAACTGAATCGAATGGGATATGACACCTCGGCCCTCCGGGCCTCGGTTGGGAAATCAATTTTTGGAGTGATTGCATAGCCTTTTCATTATATGAGAAAGGCAAAAACCTTTGGTATTGAAAATCGTGAAAAATATATTCGGTTCTTACAAAAGAATCTTTATCAGATTTTCAATCTTGAATGTGGCGTTATACGGATTTAACTGCGAGCCAATTATGTTGGAGGTTCTTTGCCGATTTTTTTCGGGTGAGTTAACTTTTTTAACTTTGTTCTAAGTTTGGTATAGACCTAGTTTTCAGTAGTCGAAACTATCAACTAAAATTAATACTAGGATCCAAAAAGGATCCAATAGATACACTAAGCAAATCGGGGGTATATAAAATATCATGTTCACATTGCGATAAAGTTTATATTGGACAAAACCCTCTTCCCTAATTCATGTACGAAGTCTATTTTTGATTAGTTACGTCTTGGAAAAAGGATCGTTTGCTAGTACATCTCGTACCCATCATCGACAGGTATAAAGGTAAAATGATTTCGGAATTAATCAACGTAGACCGTAGATTGTTTTCATTGACGATGCGGTACAAAAACATATCGGTCAATAAATTTTCTCCTTGTTTACAGTGATTTGCCACAGTTTTACGTCGAATCGGCTCGTTTCCTAAACTGGTTTCCACCTTTTTGGGTATGTTTCAATCTTCTTATAGCTGGAGTAGGTGTCTTCTTGTGTAACGAGTTGTAGCTCACCAATGAAATTGAGCCAACGAAAATTCGTTGATCTGACTCGATCAGTCGATAATGCCGAAGATAAAATAGAATGGAGCGGCCGTAAATGATGCTGAAACCCAACAGCAGGTCTTTTCAAAATATATTTATTGTTCGCTGGCTATTGTAACCCGGCAGGGTAACAATTTTGCACTACATTGAAAAATATCTACATATTTTGAATGTTTCAAAGGGTTTCTTCCATTTCATTCCACTATGTTTTTATAGTTAAATGCACTTGCACTTCACTATTTAACAGATACCGTTATTTCGATTACTACTAATCTTCTTCACTGTTTGTATGGAAAATGGAAAAATGGAAGAAAACCTTTGAAACATTACATACATTCCACTAAAACCTCCGTTCGCGTATATATTGTACATATTTTGTCTATTCACTCCGTAGAGTGTATTTGTTTATGCAACATGACTCGCCACTGTTCAACATGCTCGTTCATGTATTTGAGTTAAATTTTGTTTAAATTGTTATACACGATCGTTGCAGGTGCATTATTTTTTGCTATATATTTGTTAATAAATAGCATAGGGTTTAGATACACGCAAAACTCGGCCGTAATACCATTACGGGAATAAAAAAAAATGCTCTAATAGTAAGACGTTTAGCACTAAAACGATCCCAATAAAAAATTCACCAAAAACAGCAATACCAACACGTTAACATCATCTCTGCCGCGCATTCATGTTTCATCACTTCTTATACAATAAACATTAACGCGTCGGATTGTCTGGCAGTGTGTAGCACTTCACGTGTCATTGTATTGCGCATCAAGCGAAGCGAACACAATGTAGATAAAGACGAAGATCGGCTCACACTCGGCTAGCTTTAAAGCACAGTCAGAAAAAAACCGTTAAGTTGAAATTTCTTTTCTATCACGGACGTCAACAGCAAGGTGGCGACAGCACAAAACATGAACAGTCCTTCCCGTCATGGTCTGGATCTGGAACTGGACCGGATCCGGGAACTAGCACGGATCAGGAACTGATACGGATTCGAAAACTGCTTAAAAAAACTTTCACTATCCAACCTACCCAGTAAAAAAATCCGTAATTCCTGCTGGTTTCTGCCAATATTGGTGCACATTCCAGCCTGAATTCGAAAAGAAATCCGCCAGAATTCCATTTGGTTTTGCTCGATATTAATACTACCATAGAAATCAACCGAATTACACTAGTTTACAAGAAAAATGAAGCTTCAAGAAAAAGTATTTTTTAGACTAATTTTGGATCGCTGAACACGAAAACAATATTCATTTTTTTGTTCAAAGAAGCGATTTTGTGATTTTCTCAAAAAACTCGTTTTTGAGCACTTTGTGTAGTTTTTAGTCAATATTTCTTGTCAAAATCATTCAATTAATTTAGTCAATATGCAGGTTGAAAGATGCCGAGATGCCCTTTCCAAAAACATATAATATGTGTCGATCATATGTAGAATTTATAATTATCGACATACGAACAGAGCCGAGGATGACAAATACTGGTTGTGTGATGCACGTACATAAACATCTACCGAAATTCGTCATTCCACCGTTTACTACCTTTGTAGTAATATGAGTTTAATACCGCAGTGCGCAATTGTGTGGTCTGTTACCGAAAAGACAATAGAATCTTACCCAAAAGTAATAGAAACATACCCGTTGAATTTTGGGTGTAACAAATATCCTCCTCCTGTGATACATGTGGAGTGCGCAGAAATACATACGGCCTCTAGCAAAACCAAGTATCAGATTAACATTCCTTCACTTTTCTTCCGCGATCAACGTTCGGGCCTGGCCGGCGTCGGTACGGATAAATAAACATTTTACTCCCAAGCATAATTATCTACTGATTCCCTGTGAAACTTCAGCTAGTCCAGATCGATAACGGAGTAGCAGCCAGGGGTGTTTGCACAAGCTCAAGCATGGCAGAATCAGTGTCGAAAAAAAACGGTCGGATTTGCCCCACTGCGTCATTTTTCATTACGACGCAATTAAAAAAATGAACCAAATTCATTCAACGTGATTAGTAGGACTAGAAGAATCCACTTACCTTTATTATGCAATCATTTTAACAATCAGAAATATTCGGTAGTCAATTATGCATAAAAATCAAATCAAAAGTTGTAAAAACACACTTGTTGTCGTTTGAGCGTCTCAATGTTAACTAATAAAATGTCATGCCACCATGCTTATTTTCGATGCTCTACACAACAACACTGATATTAGTTTGCGTATTTTTCTATAACAAAGGGGCGTCGAGTTCAGACACATTGTCGGATTTGCCCACCTTACCCTAATAGTAGAAATGTCTACTTCATTATCATACTTGGAATGTATCCCACTAAAGTCGACGCTGACACACCTTAAACCAAAAAGTGTAATATTTAATAAACTTAATCCGCATGAACAGGTCTTAATTTCGGTTAAGCAGTCTCATGAAGCCAGACCAAAGCGAACATCCATGTACCACCCACACTCCTGTTTGTAAAGACAGTATGCTTAGAAAAGCCACTTAACAAGAAACGAATGAATAGATTTGTCCCCTGAAGATGATGCACTCCAGCATCGAAACGTCGGAGCAATCATAACCAGAGCTGCAAATTTTCAGCAGGTTGTTTTGAACTTGAAGGAAGAACAAATCTCAAATCATGCCCTACTATGTTCAATTCGCTGTTTTTCGTTTGCATCATTCATTCGAACAACCGAGCTGCTCAATCATTTTTCATTCATTTTCGATTTCATTGACCCTGTGAATATCTCTGTGCTGGGGTAATGACTAGGTTTTTCAAGCAAAACTACTCTGATCATTCTTCTTACTGTTCCTGTGAGCTTGAAAACGCAAAATATGTCAATATTTAACCTTAACTGGCCTCTACAGAGCAGACTTTGGTTGGTGAATGAAAAAGCATCAATTTGAAATGAAGACGTACGGTTTGGTTATGAAAATCCCGCCAACTTGAAAATGAATGATTAAGGGAGGCTTTGAATTTGAATCATAGATGGGTTTGATTGAGCTAAAAGTTGGCATTTGAAAATGAAAATTTGCATCACTGATCATAACATAACTCGTTTTAATCCATATGAGACGGGTTAGCCGAAATTAAGACCAGTTTGAGTACGTTACAGTCGAATTCTTCAATCAATTAATCAGCATGAGTTCTATTAATCCTCTTAAGACAGATGTCTTCCGTTTATTTCCACTATATTAATGATAATGAAAAACAGTTGCTTATCACCATCAATCAACAGATACTAGTTTTTCAACTATTACTTATAACAGATGGAGATGGCTTTTGGTCACGGTTTTAGCCAATATTATTTTATTTGGTCTATCGCCTACGTTTCGAAGGTCTACGCCTTCATCTTCAGGGCAAGAAGATGAAGGCGTAGACCTTCGAAACGTAGGCGATAGACCAAATAAAATAATATTGGCTAAAACCGTGACCAAAAGCCATCTCCATCTGTTGAAAACAAAGTGGTCGTTCTTCCAGTTACCTATTACTTATAGTCTTCTTCAGTGTTCATATCGGTCTAAAGAATATTGCCATTGCTACAACCTTTTATACAGAAAACAGGTAGAAGAGGATCGGTAGGTGCCTAGATACGTGAAGCTGGCCGTTTTTTATGTGTGAGTAGTGTTTTGAAAAGCCATGAATATCCGTTACCTTGATCTCGATTAGGTAAGCTCTCAGATACATCTAATTGCCAGGGATTGAAAATTTGTCGTTGAATTTTTATATCCTCACTAGTTAGGTCATGTTTCTTGAAAAAGGTGTGTCCATATGGGAAATTCCAGTGTCACCTTACTAACCAATCTGTAACTTCGGAACCAAAAGTCAGACCCGAATGAAATTCAATAGCTGGTAATGGGATTACTGTATCCTTCATTTGAAATCAAATTTGTAAAAATCGATCAAGAATTCGCTGGGAAATAGGTGTGATATTAGTTTAGGAACAAGGTGATGTCCCCGCGGGCATCTAGAACCGCCATAGGTTGCTAATGTGGCTACTTTGATTGGTCATAAGATCTCTAGACCTGCAAATCCAAGTAATGTTGCACCCATTTCAATATGTAGTACATCATTTGTACATAATAGTATTACCAGTTTATATGGAAATTTGCTGTCTGACCGCAATCTTCAACCCGTAACTCCGGAACCGGAAGTCGGATCAACTAAAAATGCAATAGCAGTTTATGTGAGGTTTAGCTAACTGTGACAAAATTGTGTGACTTTAAATGACACACACATACACACATGCATACACACGGACATTTTCCGATCTCAACAAACTGAATCAAATGGTAAATGACACTCGGCCCTCTGGGCCTCGGTTAAACAGGCGACTTTAAGGGAGATTGCATAGCATTTTTTTATATGAGAATGGCAAAAATGGTGCCTGAACACTAGAATGCCTAGAAAAATAAATAATTTCTGAAAACACAATCGGCCCACCCCTGAGTCGATTCCTAGTCCCGCCAGGAGTACTTGCACCAAATTTGATGCAAGTCGAACAAGTCTAACTACCGGACCAACGTACCTGAAGTTTGTATGGGATTTTTCAACAATTTACATATAGAAAACCCACTACCTCGCATTTTCGCTGGTAGGTGGCACTGTATACATCGCATTATCACTGTAAGTGAAAATAAGAAAGATAATTTAATTGTCTACAACATTGTCGAAGACTGCTAGTCAATCCGACTTTGTTAAAAGAAGTTATTAAAGTTTTAGCGACGTGATGTCTGAGTCAGTTTTGTATGGGGCCTGGCAGACCATGGTTGTGTATCAGTACTCGATACCCAGGAACAATAGCATTTTGTGTAATAATGGTTAGATTTAGCTCAATAGTATATTCAGAAGAATTGTAGCACATAATACGAGTTATGTTTTGGTTAGAAAATTTTATTTCCATATGTTACCGCATAGAGGGCGCCAACACAAACTTTTCATAGAAGAAAGATAGCATATCAAGATGTTCGGAAGAATTATTGAAAAATGCCTGTTCTACAACTTTGTGGAAGACACCCAATCTCTATCTCACTCCGTTAAAAAGTTAGTGTTAACGCCATCTATGCGGTAAAATGTGGAACTAAAATTTTCCAACCAAAACATAACTCGTATCATGTGCTATAATTCTTTTGAATATACTATTGAGCTAAACCTAACCATTATTTCACAACAATGTTTAGTTCATGCATATTGAGTACTGATACGAAACCATGCACTGTTAGGCCCCATACAAAACTGACTCAGACATCACGTCGCTAAAACTTTAATAACTTCTTTTAACAAAGTCGGATTGCCTAGCAGTCTTCGACAAAGTTGTAGACAATCAAATTATCTTTTTTATTTTCACTTATAGTGATAATATGATGTATACAGTGCCACCTAGAGGCGAAAATGCGGGGTAGTGGGTTTTCTCCATGTAAATTGTTGAAAAATCCCATACAAACTTCAGGTACGTTGGTCCGGTAGTTAGACTTGTTCGACTTGCTTCAAATTTGGTGCAAGTACTCCTGGTGGGACTAGGAATCGACTCAGGGGTGGGCCGATAGGGGTCATTTTTTTCTTGTCACTCTACTGAACACTCGCGATTTAATAAAACATGTTCGGAAGAATTACTGAAAAATTTCTATTCAACAAATTTGTTGAAGATACCTAAATGTCATCTATCATGTATAATACGGATCTTAATTTATTGTCTTCTCTGACGTAAGATTGCGACCATATCGTCATATGTAATGTAGGCAAACCATTAAAATCATTAATGCTAAATTATTCCTCTCATTGAAATAGATTCCTTAGAATTTAATGACGATCTTCACAAGCTCACAACCAGAACACTTACATTCGCAAGTACCACCGGCATACGTCGAATCATTTATCTATCATACAAGCTGGGGTAGCGATCGTTCATAACAAACAGGCGTCCGGCAGTTTATTTTATCCGTTTATTCCGCTCAAGAGCGATAATAATATATGTACGTGGAACTGTGCGCGACGGAACAATCGCCCACAGCTATTCAGGGAATTCCTCGTCATCTCGTCTCATTTTCTATGAAATTTCAAATTCGCTCCTCATGACGCGATAACTTGAACTGTTTTCATTAATCCATACGGGACAGTTGAAGGAGGTGGACGTTCTTTAGGAGGAATTCAATTCAACTCGGCGTGATGTTCAAGAATTTAATATTTTTTGCCACGGCAGTAAGCTGCTTGGCAGTAGTCTTAGGACAGGAAGGAGTCAAAACCTGGCGGAAAGGTGGTGGTCAAGTGGTTCAAATGATTAACTTCAACCAAACCATAGCAGAAGATCGACCCAGGGAAAACATGATGCTAGATCTGCATCGTGGAAACGAGTCGCAAAGTGCTCTTGACAAGTTTATGAACAAAACCAAAGGTCAGATTCCGATGGGAGTTTGCTTCGAAGAGGTTCCGACTGCCAGTCTGTTCAAGCCAAATACCAGAGTAATTCCAGCCGGGAATGGGGTGAGTATTTTGTTTCGCAATTAACCCAAATCAAGTTGATTATGTGGGTTGCTTTTTTCACAGTCGGATCCATCGCTTAGCCGTGTCCAGGTCTGTTGCAAGGGTTACGAACGAAATGTTCATAACTTCCGCAAGTGCGATCCGGTGTGCGACGAACCTTGCATCAACAGTTTATGCGTCGGTCCGAATACGTGCTCTTGCTATCCGGATTTTGTAAATAATCGACAGGATAAGTGTGTTCCAACTTGCCCGATTGGATGTGATAATGGAGAGTGTGATCTGAAGCTGAATCTCTGTGTCTGTCGGGATGGCTTCGAACTGGACGAAACGCATCAGTTCTGTGTTTACAGGTGTACCGGCGGTTGTGGAGCCGGACAATGTGTGGGACCGGAAAAGTGTAAATGTAACGATGGGTATGAGCAGGATGAAGACGGAGTATGTGTTCCCAGATGTGAACGAGGATGTGGCGGCGGAGATTGTATCGCTCCCGGGGTCTGTCAATGTCGAGCAGGATACGAGAAAAGCGAAAGTGGTTGCGAACCCATTTGCTCCGAGTAAGTTTTCTTTTCGGTTAACTTAAAAGTGTTCAATTTGCTGAAAAATAATAGCATTAATTTTTATAGTCCCAAGAAAATTATACTATTCAACTTACCATATGACTACCCATATTCGCCCCATGTTTTATGTGATTTCCTCTCTACATGAAATTGACATGCGATTTCGTATTATTCACTCTACATTTTCTTAAACCCTCCGTAGCGGATGTTTCAACGGAATTTGCACAGCACCGGAAACATGCACCTGCAAACCAGGCTACAAAAGCGGCAACACTACGAATAACTGCGTGCCCACCTGTGATCGACCGTGTTTGAATGGCGAATGCACGGGACCGAACACGTGCACTTGCCATCGAGGTTACAAACAGGATGCAACTGAACCGCTAAGGTATGGCTGAAAAACGATAGTCAAATTTCATCGAAGCTAATCGATTTTCCCAATAGATGTGTTGCTCACTGCCCCAACGGGTGCCCGAACGGAGTATGCTCCGGACCTAACATGTGTCTGTGCAACGCTGGCTTCATCAAGGATCGCAGTCTGAAGGGAAGTCAAGCCTGTGTGAAGCGAGTCTAGAATGACGATAGTTTTTGCAACCATAAACGATAGAGATACGACCTAGCCATGATGTTCTGACATGACTTGCGAAATATATAAAACGTTGATAAGAGTGCTGCTTGTTAGCGGGAAAGGCCATCTGGAGAAAACTCAAATCAAGCGCATAAGTGCGATAGGGAATAAACATCGTCACTTTGTAGGCAAAGTGACTAATGAAAATGCGGTTGTATGTTGAGAGGATGTTTCTCAAATAAATTTCGTTTTCTACGCACTCAGTTTGTGTTTCTATTCGATGGTGATAACTGACATGGGGCCAGCATGGCGTTTTTGTTAGGGCACTAGTCTGATGTGCAACAGATCTGGATTCGATTTACAAACCCAGAATGATACCCTTTTAAAGCCTCCGTCATCAGAACGGACGAATGTGACAATTTTAATTTAATTCAATAATAAATTTTGTTCATTCATAATTTATAATTTGTTAGAAATTTTACATGTTTATTTACCGTTGGTCTCTGCCCGACCGAACGGCATGCCTATACCAAGAGAGGTGAATCCACCATATGGACGCAAGTTATTGAGCTATCCACACATGAACCGGGACCAATGGTTTTACTTTCCTTTCGAGGTAACTTCGTGACTGGAGATTTTCCACTTCAGAAAATCTAAATGAAAAAAATATTTTGAGAGATATTAGAACTTGAACGAATGCTGAAAATCGCACATACTCGAATATCCAGTTGATGGCAGCACTGTATCTGATTACAGGCACATTCGAAGTGTATAGTGTATTTCAGTGTATCATTGTCCATTGAACTAAACAGTCATATAGCCTCTAGCTTGACAAAGATTGTTTTAGATCTATACGTTTATAAACCGTTCATAATTGCGGTTTCGGGGTTTTGTTCTAATCGACATCGAAAATTAGAAACACACAAGCAGTTTCTCGAAACGGGTAAGTTTTGATAGCTTATTCAGTTTTAATCTAAGACCTATTTTTTCGAATATCAGATGATAATTAGTAGGAGCCTAAAAATTTGTATATAGGGGAACGCGGGGCAAGACCTTAAGCGCAATATTTTTTCTAAACTTCCACAAAGCTCCTAAAATTGTATATTGTGTGCATAATCCTTGTTTAGGTGGTTCTTAACAAAATATAATTTTTAAGCCTTTCAAAAAATTGAATTCATTAAAAATGATTGGTTGCCAAAAAATGGAAAAAATTGACATTTTAAAAACGCTTTTGAACTTTCTTTTTGTCCATTTTTTTCCATTAAAAATGTATTGTGTATGTGTGATAAAGTGCAATTATGTGTATATGACTATGTGTGATGCAAACGCATGCTTTCTGTAGTTTCATCGCGTAGCAAGAGGAAGAGCATTCTAATGCGTGGTGTTATGAATAAATAATGTTTAACGCATGGTTTATATTATGGTACGGGTTTTCTGAAGTAATTCTTTCGAGCTTTATTGCCACTTGTATAGCCATTCTAACGAGGAAGAGCTGTTCTGCAAGCAGATTATATACGCTGTTACTAGGATTCATTCACTTAGAAGTGACGCACGCTTCGTAGTAAGCTATCCGGTTCGTGTTGTGATTTTTCAGAACACTGTTGATCAACAATCCGACGGTCAATGAAAATTTTTCATCAAAATCATTTCAAAATCTCATATTAGATTATACTTTTCGTTTCTTTTTGTAATATTATTATGAATCACGTTCAACTTAATTTTTAATTTTTTTTTTTTTGATCGGCTTGAGACAATACTGACAAATAAATGCAAAAAACATAGTTTCCGTGTATTTCAATTATTAACATGACGTAATTATAGTATAATCGAACACAACAAATATACCGAGTCATTTGTATCGAATCAAAAACGAACCCAATCATCCAAACATCATGTCGGTCTTACCCCACCCAAATACTGTCGGTCTCACCCCAACTGCGCACATTTTTGTTAAATGCTCAATTAACAGTATTGAAATACTCAAACTTATCTTCAATACACACATATAACGATATGGAGAGTAGAAAAGAATGCGTGACAAAAAAACAGGTCATTTTCAAAGCTTTTGTGTTATTAAAATCTTAAAATGTATCAACTAAAAATAACATCCAAAAGCGCATCAACTTTGCTTTCGCTTGTTTTGTTTATTTTGTTGACGTTTAATGAACCCATATGGCATCGATATGTATCGAAATGCCTAAAATAGTCGTACTAATAATATCCTGTCATTATTGTATGATTTAAAATTTGATATCTGGAAAAAGTCGTGGGGTGTCGGGCTTACCCAGGGTGTCGGGCTTCCCCCCAGTTCCCCTAACATCACCAGCTAAACCAGACCGGCGCAGTACACTAACAATTGAAGGTTTATAGTTTACTACAAGTTGAAATGAGCGGCTTTAAAACTGCCATTGAACTGAGTTTGTTGCTACGGTGGCTTAGAATACCAAATCCACTTCTTCTATAATACGTTAAATTTCTCAAATACTATACTAAAGGGTGTTACGGTCAGAAATTGGTCCAACAAGAACGTGTGTAAAGCGGTCAAACATTATATTAAAAAATAAAATCATGTTTCTTTTGCCACTAAGGCTTAGTTTGTAGCGAACATGAATTGTCGGGCCTATCGATTTAATTTTTTTTGAGTTTTGACGTAAGTGCCAATACCTTATTTAAGTCTTTTTGGTGCTATCCAATATGAAAAACAGATCGAAATGGTGAGATGTAAGAATGGGCCGGAGTCCCAAGGGCTGCAGCTTCGAATCCTGTCGCTGGGGTGATTTTTTCTTCATCGAACGAGGTCACGGATTTGATCACTGTTCTACAGTGGAATTGTAGAAGCATCATCCCGAAAATCGATTCTTTTACTTTTACTTCGATTTCACTAAAAAACTTGAAATGCGTTGCATTTGCATTTTTTATTCAATTCCATATCAACTTTTGAACAGGGCTAATAAGATTTGTAAACAAACTTTTGTTTTGCTGAAAACATTTGAAATTGATTCTACCAAGTGTAAAGATGTTGAATCATGTGTACTTTCTATAAACTTCAACTCGACAGCGGAATAGTGAGCGAAATAAATTTGTTTACAAAAATCTCATTTGCCCTTTTGAAGAATTAATATTGAATTCATCTATTTGCTTTAGCTTAAAGGTGCCATTTTTTCCGCTTAGTTAATAATTAATTGCTCCAACAACCTCCCTTCTAAAAATCGTAAAGTACATTACTATACAAAGAACACACAAAATTACCCGTCCCCCTAATCCTACGAATATTATATTACCCCCTCTTGTAACATTTTTTAGTTTCATTATATAAAAACAAAATAATATTGCAATGTGTAACCCCCTAGTTTAAAGAAATTCAAAATGTAAAACAATGAAATAACGGCACCTTTAAGCTAACGCAAACGTGCCTTATCAAATAAACGAATCGAATAAAAAAAAAAATTTTCTCGATTTTTAGTTTCGTTATATTTTTTTAATAACCTGGAAGTAGAGGTGTGCGCCGATGCATTTTTAATCGGCGGCGGCGTAAGCGACATATTTGGCCGGCGTGTGTCGGCGTGACGAATATTGACGCCTATGTAACTAAAAATAATTCTTGGCAGTAAAATTCCTTTCCCAAATTGGTAACAGACTTCGCAGCACATACAAACAGACGTTACCAGCTTGAAGAAAATTCTAAAAAAAAATCATCGCTCACGATGTACTAGCGACATCTGTTGAACACATTGCACAAAATGGAATCCTCGCAATCATATCAAGTAATTTTTTTTCAACTGAAGCCCCAATAGTGCCCACCTAGGGGCAGATCACTTTCAGAATGTATTACAAATTTGCTTCAAATTAGAAAAAATGCATTTAATTTCCATTTTTGCAACAACTTTGCACTCCTTCGCAGAAAAGATTGTTTAACAATCGTCCTACGCTGATCCACTTTGTTAGATGTTTTGTTGAATGTAGGGCTAGTTTTTGTAGGGTTTTGACGTCTTACTTGCAACGAAAAATGCAGTATGAATTTCTATTTTGATGGAAAGAAATGCATTTAATTTCGCTGATGCGTCACAAGTGCCCACCCTGCTTGCCAAATGCAAGATAATAAATGAATGGCGGGACTATTTTACAGTTGTAAAATTTAAAGAACGAAATAGAAAAATTGTCGATGTCGCATACTACGACTTCGCATGAAATAATGATTGCAATGGACAAATTTAAAGAATGCAGAGTAACGACTGTATTTCAATAACCCATAATAATTATTTATAGTTCTATGTTTGGGAAATTAAAACGGTAAAATAGTTTTTGTTTTGTTTGAGGAAATTAATTCTTGTTGTCGTTTCATTGTTTTTTGTTTCATTTTAGTCTTCTTTACCGTCGCTCTTTAAGAATCCCACAGATATCGGGTACCCTAACACGAGGCGTTACTAATGGCATTACTGCGCAGAAATGTCACTTTTAATGGTCATGTAAGGACCTTTTACTTCATTTTCCTGGTTGGCATTTACTTTTACTTCTTGTAAGTACAAAATAACGCATACGATTCCGTGACACCACATTTTCTTTCTACTTAAGATTTGCTTCTATCTAGAGTGCAAAGTATGCTCGATGTGCTGGAGTCATACAGATCTACACCATAACGAAACCTAAATATACAGTTACTATCATTCATAATAATTCCACGACTTGATGTTGGGTTGAAACTGATTACTAAACAAGTCTGATTGAAAATGATCTGAGCGTATCTCTAGTTTTCGTAGCACCTGCACTCCGCCAATTGCTCCAGCAGATCCGGGGACCAACAAATTCGAATCCATTGCATACACCTAGTCAGATTCGATACATCGAATCAATTAAATTACTAACATCCTATTAAGTGCTTACTCGGCGATCGGCATCGTGTTGTAACTTAAGAAATAATTGTGAAAAACTCCCGCCTTGGGCACTTCGACAAGAATGAATTTCACATTTCCGGCCCATTTTGTTTGTTTTGGTTTGCATGAGATTAAAAAGACGGCAACGTTTTTGGGTGGGTGCGGAAACTAAGTAACGCATTTAGCTCTGTGTCAAAATCTCTTCACTAACACCACGCTCGCTGATATGGCGCATTTTTTGTAATGTAAAACGACCGTTTTTTCTACGAGTGATGAAAATTCATCTCGTGTTACGTCTTTTTTGTCTGTGATACCGGGTTGATGCAACTGACACTGAAAATCTTTCCTGAGTGGGGCTAGATCACACGATGAATAATTTATGAGACCAGAAATCTTACCCTCTACATCGCCACATCAGTGCACCAGCGTCGCGAAAAGTCAAGATTATTCTGTCCAACTATTCTTCGAGAAATTTTTTTTAAAATAGGTCACGATTCAATCAATGACAAGTAAACCTCGCATTGAAAATAATTTTTGTGTTTTCAAAAAACTAGTTCGCGCAAAAAATATGGCATTATACTCAAATGTTGTGTCTGAATATGCTTAATATTTTTATGATTCTAGTTCATAACTTGATGATACATTAATTTGTATTAACTTTATTGACTAAAAAAGTCAAGAATTGAATGATGTGCAACGATTTTCGTAAATTCTCTTCGTGTTAACGTGATATTTTAGCCTTGAGTTTATCGTCGGATTTTTTACACAGAGTCACGTGTCTTATAGTTTTCTTAATTATTTCACGGATTTGAATTGTGGCTAAGTAATGTATTTTTGATGCTTAGCGCAGTTTCATTTAATTCCGAACATTACACTGAATCTAAACAAAAGAATAACAGGGTTACAGGTCCTGGTAGTTTCCTTGTATCTAATGCTCGCGCCTATGAGACTGGTTGCTAGCATTTGTACACAATATCTCACATAGAAATTTCAAAACCAAAGAGCATAGCGAATAATCCATGAATAATAGTCTGAGTTCCTTGAAATTGTTTTCGTAAGTATATTAAGATTATGTGGAAAATTAATTACTTCATGAACTATATCATGAACAGTTTCACGAGCTCGACGGGTAATCGTGTCTAGCATACTATCATGAATCGGTTAAAAAATCGATGAATAATACACTGTATTCCAGTGAAATTGATTACGTGCAAAGATTAAGATCAGGCAAATTATCGTAAATTTCATTACTTATATCTTGAAAGTGGAAGTGTTTTTTTTGAATTTGTGAACCGTTCCACGCGCACGAATGGTGAATTGTAACTTATATGCTCGCAATCATAACCAGTTGACGAAGCAAGAATGGATCCATGAATTGTATTCCGAGTGTCGTGTAATGATTTGCGAGAAAATATCAAGACTTTGTTAATGTTGTGATCTAATTCACAACCACTAATACCAAATAAACATCAATATATGATTAATCATGAATCAGTTAACGTCGTATATTCGGACCATAGACAATGTTTCTAGATTTGTGGTTAAAATTTTGAGCCAATGATTGTCGAGTTCGCGAATTGTCGGCGTGGGAAAAAAGCATCGGCGGCGCGCCGCCGGTCTACCTTTCGGCGTCGGCGTTTGTTAAAATTTACCGGCGGCGGCGGCGTGGCGTGGCGGCGCACAGGTCTACCTGGAAGCCTACTGAATAACGTGGTAAAATTAGGAGTACATCAAAAACTGTTTAAGAATTTTTGCATGGATGCAAAATGGTAATATTTTAAGGGTTTTTTTTAATAATTTTCATTATATCATCGCTGTTGTGCTATCTTATGACAAACGCCATTTTGGGGTAAACTGAGTTAGATACTGCACATTACTTGTCTAAAAAATCTCTACAAAGTGGCGTTTTCAGAATTTTGACATTATACTTGGTTACTGAGATATAGCGAGAAACGTGCTGAGAAATTTTTAATTTTTTGCTTCGAATGAATATGTCTGGGGATTGGCTTAAATTATCTTGATGCATAATATGTTTTTATGTGTAAAACTATCTAAGAAACACCTTAGCATAATCATTTTCAAAACAAAAATACACGATTTGTGAGAAAAATGCAGTTTAAGTTTTATACTGGAAATATAGCATATTTGGCAACACTGTAACCAAAAATAACTATTTTTTCTAGATTCCCTGACTCATTTCCTTCAAAATGCATCTCACTGATTGTTTATAGACCAAATGAAGGCAAAGATATGAATAAAAGTTAATAATTTATGATTTGTTTCTATGGAAAATTTTCCATGCACGGTTATGACACGCCATACAAATTTTGTCATCAATGCACACCTATGACACGTGTGAGTGCGACTTTTGTTTATATTTATAGTAAATACTCGCAACATAGTCAACCGATCATCGTAATATTTGAGAGCTTAATACAGAATAGATAGACGCATCAATTGTCTTCTTTGAATTGTTTATACCATTTATAAGTTCCAAGATATTCAATCTCAAACTTTAAAAATCGTTTTTCTCGAAATGTGCGAAATGGCGCTTGTCATAAGATATCACAACAGCGACGATATATCCAGCAATATTGCTTTCTAGGTAGATAACTGTATTATATTAGAACAAACGTAGTTGAACACAACCATTTGTACAACTTAAGCCTAAAATTAACTGGAAATAGTGGTGTTACTGTGCATTGCACCAACTTTCAAAAATAGGTTTTTTAAACATTTGACTTGAATGAAAAAAAAAATGTTAAACGCCGAGATCCGGCAAAACTTCTGGAGCAGAATTACAATACAAGATTCCAGCTATCCAAAAAACATAAGAACTTTTCCGGACTTGCCCGATCCACAAATTCCAAACGATTTGAAAATATTGAAATTTTTACTAATTTGAGGTACACCGAAATACTGTTGGACCAAATATGTACCATGTTTGGAAAAATGTATCTCTATGAAAAACTACACAGTCGTCCCTTCCTCTCTCCCTTTTTCACTGATCATTTGTTTATACAACTAGAAAAACAAATGTAGTCTCAAAGATCTCCTCGAAATTACTAGTATTCGAAAGGATATAGAAAATTGACCTTTGCACTGGTAGGCGGTAATAGGCCAAATTTTTCCAAAATCTAGTTATTGTCTATTTTTAGTTTATATTAAGGCATAATAACAGCAATAGCAGCAGATATTAATTTTGGCCAGGATTCGACCCCAGTTACTCCCCTGTGCAATTTTTCGTATGACCTCACACGAAATATTGATTGGAAGAGCTACGCTTCCGCAACATCTGGCAAAATCGAGTCCACACAAGAGCTTCCTCCAGAGGAAGAGTACTAGTTCTAGACTGGCTTGATTCTTGACACCGCGATTCAAACTCAGACTAAACGCGCACCAGACGCGAACTTCCATGGGCGCCCTCCCAACCCATGTTGGGATGAAGAGTGCTCAGAGGTGTACGTGAAGAAGGCCGGCGCCGCGTGTAAGACCTTCCTAGACGACAATTTACCCACTAGCTATCGACAGTACGCGACGTTAGAAACGCGAATGAAAAGTTTGATGAAAGTCATGAAATGGAGTTACTGGTGCGGGTTCGTTGACAGATTAACAAGAGAAACATCGCTGGGCGCTCTTTGGGGCACGGCCCAAAGAGCGTTTACAGTCAGAAATAGTACTAACGAGAGCGTAAAATATTTTAATCGTTGGATATTCAATTTAGCCAAAAGGTCTATCTGGATTACGCCCCGGCACAAAATCTACCGCGAACGAAACATCTCGATGGTGGAGTTCTTGCTGGCTCTGTTATCATGCAACAAAAAAGCTTCAGGGATAGTCAGAATCAAATCCAACTTGTTGAAAAATCTGCCAGGCTCTGCCAAGACACGCTTGTTGAATTGATTTAATACGTTTCTAGAAAGTAGCATTAACCTACATGATTGGAGACAAGTGAGTGTCATCGCCATCCAAAAACCAGCCTCCGACCACAACTAGTATCGACTGATAGCAATACTGTCCTGTATCAAGAAGTTATTCGAAAAATGATCATTTTTCGGTTCCACAATTGGTTTGAAGCAAATGGCTTATTGTCCGATGTACAATCTGGCTTCCGCAAAGGCAAAGCGACGAATGATTACCGTGCGTTACTCTCAACAGAAATTCAAAGTCTTGATCAGGTTATACCAAACAGTGATATTGTCGGTGATGGAGTTTCTCTTTCCGCTCCACTTATCAAACTTATGTCGATTGTACTGGTTTTGCACTTTCTAGCAGAAATGTGAATGAAACATGTCTAGTGGCCTGCTCTTGTGCTAGAAAATGCAACACCAGTGCAAACCACTGCCCCGGTGTTTTGCAATGAAAAACCCCATTTGAATCTAGTTTCGTTTGTTTGCCTTTCTCATATAGAGAAAGGATATGCAATCACTCTAAAAACGGCAAAATAATCCCAGTCCTAAGGGCCGTGTGTAATATCTCATTCGACTCAGTTCGCCGAGATCAGCAAATGTCTGTATGTGTGTGTATGTAGGTTTTATTTTTATCAAGGGGAAATCTTCAAAAGAGACCAGCACCAACTTGGCCGTGGTACTGTCGGATTCTTATTGCAACTCTTTCTCCAGTAAGCTTACCGACTAAACCTCAACCTCCTGTAACTCCGTATCCTCTTCATCCCACTACCATCTCTCCTTGTCACGTTAATCCGTGCAAAAAACCGATAGTAACCAGAAAATAGCAGATCGCGATAAGGCGAATAGAAATTATGAATAACACGATGAAATTGCTGATATCATGTCACATTACTTCTGGTGTCAAATTAGAAAGTAAACTCTAGAATAAAATATCACGATAAGGTGAACAGAAATTACAAAAATCGTTACTGAGGTCCTGAAATCATAAACATAAATCACACAACTCGTGACAAAAATATCAAAACTCGTCACTAAGATCCTGAAATCATGAACACAAATAAACATGAATCCCTACTCGACTAAAATATCACAACAACATGAACATAAATTTTGAACACCTTGCCCAAGTTCCTGCAAGCATGGACATAAATCACATTACTCGTGATTGAAATATTCAAAATCGTGACTAGAATCCTGAAATTATGAACATGAATCACTTTATTCATGACTGAAATATCACGATAACGTGAATGAAAATTACGAAAATCGCGCCTAAGATCTTGAAATTATGAACATAGATCCCGCTACTCTGACATAATAATCGGATAGTAAACTCATGAATAAAATAGCACGTTAACGTGATAAGAAATACCAAAATCGGGGATTAACTCCTGAAATCATCAAAATCGCTTGACTGTCGGCTGTGTATGAATATATAAATTATGAACAAGACTTATAACAAAAACTAAACATTGTTACCGTTTGGGTACTTTGCCCTATTCAGCTCAAAGATGTGAGTAATAAGAGAGTGAGAGCAGCGCAGGTCATACTGCTGTTCATTGCAAATGAGCGCAGATAGTTGAGTGCTGATCTGCCATAAAATCATAATTAGCGTAGAAAAATAATTATAGATATAGATATATGTATTAAATAACTAAATTAGTTAGATTTATGTAAATAAACAATTATGTGTAGTCAACTTCATGTTTAATGTACTAAATGATAAAAATAATTAAAATGCTCCACTTTACTATAAGCGACTAACGGTCAATTTGAACACCCTACAACAAAATTTGTAATACATTATACCTAAGTTAACACGCAAAACACATACATGCACTGTCTGATTTGCCGGAAAATGGGGAAAATCGGAGAAGGTCGGAAAAAGGAGAAGAGTAGAGAGGAAATTGGCTTAGGATAGGTAGCTACTGAGTCATTCGATTCATTGGGCTCATTTACCGCGAAGGCAACCCAGCGATAAGACCTGAAAATTTAAGAAAACAGTTGAGTGCAAAATTATAATCCCGGTGTTGAAACACCTTTCAATTACGGTCAATACGGAAAAAGGACAGCTAGCTAAAATTATAAAAGGAATCAGGTACGTCAAAAAAACGCCATTAGATAGGACTCGGTAGCAAAACTTCGCCACCGTGTAGTAGTATAACCTTAAACCGTCCGCCAATTTCCCTCTAACCAGGACCCATTCGGTTTCTTTTGCGAAACCTTCGTCGTAGAAGCGCAGTGTTGGCGAAAGTCTAGAACCAGGAGACAGCACGTGACCAAAGTCGTCGGAACGACCACGCCGGTCTCAGCCATCGCCCCCCTCGTGGGAAAGTCCCACGTGGAAAACCAAATCCAGCTAAACTACCTGGCGCGCTTCATTCGGTCGCTACCAAATCCTACTGCAAACGGTGGTGATCATCCGACCCAGTAATAATTAACCACTCCGCCGAGCGACGGTGGACGCCCAACGAGTCGGAGCTCATCCACCCAAAAAGCCGACCATCGGAGCTACCATCGATACCCCCATTCACACAGCACCCGACGATCGGAAAATTTCTACCTGCAGCAGATCCAGTCACCGCCGGCCGGCCACCAATACACACAACACCCATTGTAGGTAATAAAGTTAAGTTTGATTTGAGTCGCATTCTTTCCTTCTGATTGGTGTCCTTATAGCCGACCTTGAGAGTTCCGTCTCTCACGCTCGAGCTCGCCTGTGCAAAAGAGGCCGTTGAGAGCCCACCCCAGACGGTCCCCGTGGCTTGACCAGGGACTAGGGGCATTGTCGAAGTCCGTCTGACTGAGAGGTAACAACATGTCCAGCGAACAACAGTAACCCAACCAAACATTCGAATGTAACGCCATGTATATAGTCGGGGCGAACTAGTTTTGTAGAAACACAGAGAGTTTCATGGATACGAGGTCTATTATTCATAATTTCAGAAACTTGGTCACGGTTTTCGTAAATCGTTCAGTTCACGAAATAACGATCATTTTTTCATGAATTTTTGAACGGATTTTTGCATTTCTCCAATAGAAAGGTTAGTGCAATCACTCCGAACATCGTCAACCCAATCACGAGAATTTTTTTGGACTAATAATGGTTTTCTGTATTTTGACAGGAGCGTAGTAAGAGTTATACATTAAGGGGTAGCCCCCCCCCCCCTTCCTCCCACATACATCACACACCACCCTTCCCCAAACCCCACTTCCCTATCAAGTCCCCTCCCTTCAAGCCCTCTCCCGAATAAAATTTGCTAGTGCCTTCAGTATAAACTATTCTCCGGAACCCCCAAACCCTCCTCGTGGATCCGTCACCGGTTTCAAGTGTTTCAGCGTCGATACATAGAATCTCAAGTTCGTTGCTGTCGATCCATTGTATGAATGTGCAAGTCGAACTGAATATGTATAGACATGCTCTCCATTATATTAAACATAACCAGCCAAGGAATCGTAGTTTGGACAAAGGTACAATTATTGCACCACTAGGTGGATTAAAATAGGTTTTTCTATGTAGGCACTACTTCAGTGTGGATTGTACTCATGCTCTTTTTATTTTGTGTTAATCGTTAATGTTTTTAGGCGCTACTCGTTTCTTTTTATTTGTTAGCTGCTGCTGAGAATTTTCGGCGGCGGTATTTCTTCCGATACCGATGACCATTTTCGCGAGCCATTTAACTGTCAGTCACTCCGACGGAGAGATCATCGGCTGTAAAATTTCTGCAGCTTACGATATCTCGATTTTCTCTGACATCATACTTTTTCCTTAGGTCCCGGTGCAAACCCGCTGACCGACCTTTGATATGTAGCTGATCTACTCACAACTAGTGCTAATATCGAAACATTCCGAAACGTGAACCGGCCCAGAGATACCGACCAACATAACTTACATCCCTTTCCAGCCACCTTGATGGGGTTTCTTCCATGGTTTTTTCAACGAATTGTTTCTAGAGTGACCGAACTCGAATAACACTGCTCGCTATATTATTTCATCCCTGAACAGGAAGTTAATAAATTTTTGAATGTAATTCAAAACCCTCATAGGAGGGGTTTGAACCCCTAAAATCCTCCCCTTGCGCAGGGGCCTGGTGTGTATGTATTTTCTAAACGCACTCATTTTTCCCAGGGATGGCTGAACTAAATTGCTTAAACTTAGTTTCAAATGAACGGTATAACGCTCCCTTAAGCTGCCATTGAAGTTTTAGTTGATCCGACTTCCGGTTCCGGACTTACGGGTTGAAGAGTGCGACCAGTCAGAAACTTTTGCCTTTCTCATATAGAAAGGATATGCAAGGACTCTAAAAATCGTCAACCTAATCCCGGTCGGCCACATTTTTTTTTCGACTGAAGTAAGCTTTCTGTATTTTAACAGGGGCGTAGCTGGGAGCGCACGGAGAGGGGTTACACCCCCTCCTGCTCACTGGTCACAACTCCTTTAAATTCCCCTTAGATCACGGCTCATTGCACCCCCCACAGACCAGTACCACATCCATCACTCATATCCCTCCCCCAAATTAAGCTCGAGAGTGGTCCGTTCGTGGGTTTTTCACCCTCCTCACATACCCACCCCGCATGACACCAAAATTTGTTAACAGGAAGACAACATTTCTTTAACAAAATTATCGAAACAAGATACAAACCATTTTCTAAACCTGTTCAGCATCTATCGGCAACGATTATTTCGTCATTTAATATACCTTTTATGAACACAAATTCAAATTGAAAATGATACAACTCTCATGCATCGTTTCAATCTGTTTATACAATTCCTTGTAGGTATTTTAATGAAATCAATCAATATCAACTGAACTGATCACTTTTTTAGAAACCGTAAATATTTTTGTCCAATAATTCATTTTAAAAATCTGAGATTTTTGTTGTCGACTATTTAATTTCAACCCTGAAAAAATTCGGTAGAAGTCAGCTGTGTCCTTCTAGGCAATTTTGTTCTCTCTCGATACGTCACAATATCGGGCCTGCAGACATGCAATTTACACAATATTTGGATAACATGCTGACCAAAGTTACCCCAGAAACAATGAATGAAAAATCACAATAAAGTAATTTGATTTTTGTAGTAAACCGAAATAAAATACCGAACAATTTGAACATTTACAATCTTTGGGTACCAGTACTTGTTTTAAAAATGCAAAAAATGGCATCTACTTGAAACGAAGATAGTTATTTGAAAAACTTTTGAAAAAGAGATCAATATTCCCCCATTTGACGATACCAGATTAGGGGAATTGTGGGTAAAACCGACACCCCACAACTTTTCCTAGAAATCAAATTTTCATTCATTTCATAATGATACAATATTATTAGTACGTTTATTTAGAGCATTTGAAGAAAAATTGGATTTACGTTAGTGCTCCGAATGTCATAAAAATTAACAAAACATTCAAGAGCAGCGTTCATACTCGTCTGGATGTAAAATTTCGTTGGTAGATTTTAAGGTTTTAACCGAACGAAAGCTTTTCAAATCACCCCATTTTTCAGTACCTATTATTATCGGCCTGTCCTATGATCAACTAGGTGCATTGAAGACGAGTTTGAAAAATTCAATATTTTTAATTGCTTTTATAAAAAAATGTGCGCTGTTGGGGTAAAACCGACACCCTATGGTTAGGGTAAAACCGACCCTTATTAAGATGGTTGTGTATAGTTGCGATTCATTTCAAAATACTGGGGATCTTTGCGACACTTCAATTAGCCTATTAGAACACTATAGTATTAGCAGAAATACACAGAAATACTTTTATTGTGTTTATTTCTTGTAAGTCTCTTTAAAAATCAAAAATTGGAATTTTTGCTTATCTGATTCTAACGAAGCTTTTGCTATTTCTGCAAAAAGGTCATCAAACCGAATTTCTAGTGTTCTCTTGGTATGTCATAGACGAATTTTATCACAATGAGACAATGATATTATGTATACCCCAATAGATCGTTGATGATCAGAGTCCGAAAAATCAAATCTGAAAAAGATAGTTTTACTAAGAAGTGTGTGTGTGTCACTTATAAGTGAATGAATCCAATTAGCAGAACGTAGAACGCTTGAAAATCTTCTCTTATGAAATAAAATGACACTGGAGGTTGCAATGATGTGCGCAAGGATTATTTGGAAATACTCATATCAATAAATAATCCTATAGCATAAAATACTCTTATTTATAGTACTACGCTTTCGAACTTTCATCTCCTCACTACATGATGAAGCAATAAAATGCAATGTGCATCATACATACTCACACTTTATTAATCACGCATATATCTCATTTTTAATAAAGATAAAGATTTTAATAAAGTGGAGAGAAAATAAATTAAAGGGGGTGTCGATCTTACCCCTATGGGGTGTCGGTTTTACCCGCAGTGCTTACAAAAAATCACTTTGTTTTCCAAGTTTTACAACCAATATTTTTTAATGAAATTAATTTTTTGAAGCGCTGAAAAAATTAAGTCTTGTTAAGAATTTTCTGAAGAAGAATTTTGCATAAAATTTATAATTTTATTGGTTTTGTGGCAACTTAGAAAAAGTGTTAAGCTTAAGGTGTCGGTTTTAACCATAATTCCCCTACTTTTGTTTGGGTCCCTCCACATTGCTCTATCTCAGGCAATGGAAAGGTAGACTCTCTCGCAAAGGCGGGCGCTTTAGAAGGTGACACCCATGAAAGACCAATATGCTTCAATGACACTCAACAATTGGCAAAACACCTGGAGCAATAGAGAATTTAGACGATGGCTACATTCTTGGACGATATCCCGAAGGTATCAACAAAGCATTGATTCAGGGGGATGGAGGCGTGTCGGGATTTTATTCAGGTAATATCCCGGCTTATCTCAAACCACTACACGTTGGATGCGCATTTGCTGCGTATTGGGCTTGCAAAGAATTATCTGTGCGCCTTATAACGAGGTCTATCACGACATCGAGCACGTTGTCTGGGTATACGCCAGGTATTGTGACGCCAGGTTTCAGTGATAGGATTCTATTCGGCCGAACCCCCAACGTACGCATTCTTGTGTGACGGATTTGTGTCCCTATAGCCAACCGTGAGGGGAGGCATTGTCGACGTCCATCTGACTACGAAGTAACAAACTTTAACCAAAAGCTAAGTTCACTTTTATTTTGTACTTCAAAGCAGTACCATTTATTCTTTGGCTCAAACTGTGCTGCATTGAAATCCGAAATAAAAATTCAAAATTTCCTGATTATTCATTCGAACATTACTGTGGACCTCCCTCAATCATCAGATAATCATTTTGCCAAACATTACATGTTTCGGCTCTGTGCAATGAATCATAAGCAAGCTACGTTGGCTATGTTATTTTTGTTTTATGGCTGACGTTATTCTGATAACACTTGTTACGTAAATAGTTGCTGACTCACATATTGGTATCAAGGCTGTGGGAAAATTCGGGTTATATTATCTCGTAATACATTAATTCAAGTGCAGCGGACTTTAAAATTTTTCGGAACTTTGCACTTAAATGATTCCCTTTAATATAAATGTGAACCATCAAGAACTCTAGTGGGATCTGGTGCAAACTGACATGTCCAGTTTACTTGGAAATTATACAGAAATGAGCATATCTGTTTGGGGTCTTGCAAATTTTAAAATCATGGTGCAATCAAAACAACTACATTTCAAACTCCCCTGTCAAATTGGCATTGACAACGAAACAGACAATTAGTCGATGTTAAGTCAGACCGGACTAAGTCGCAAAACATAAAAAAATAAGATAATGATAGCACAGGATAATAAATTTCGTCAGCTACATTCGACTTTTCCCAGATTGGAAATATGTAATAACAAACAAGAATTTTGGCAGTAATTAATTTCCAATCATAATGTAAAGGGTGCTGCAACTCAAACTTTAAACTCGTTTTTCTCGAAATCAATAGTTTTTTCACTTACTCCGGTCTGACTTAACAACGACCATTGGTTAAATTCGACCAAAATAAAATTTATATTTAATTTCTTTATCGACTAAACAAATGAATCGAGTTCGTTGATAGGTTCAAGACGGTGGCTCAATTACTCTTTTATCCATTACCATCTTGAAACAGATTATTTAATTCGAACTTTAGTCAATTGAGCGACCGAAAATAAAAGTCGCAAGGACAGAAAATGCTTCGTAAAATCTGCTTCAAATATATTAGAATGTACAATTCGGATCTAAACTTGAAGCATAAAAATTGGATTGGGGTTCCTCTCGGTAAGAGTTGAATAAAAAAACGACAGTATAAAAACTGGGAAAAATAAATCCAATTCCTACAAAGTAATTTTTTAGCCGACTTTCAATCTTTAACAACACGATATATGGATGCTCCTGCGCACCGCATAACTAGGCACTGATGAACCTCCTTACTTTTTATAATGGTGGTCCATCCGTGCCTAGTTATGCGGTCGAGAACTTTTTTAGCGATTCTTATGCTGAAGGATCTCAGCAGTGGCGTAGCCAGAAATTTGGTTTGGAGGGGGTTTTGATGAAAATCGCAATTTTTTTAAAAAAAATGCTAAAATTTAATATGAGTTTGATAAATTATTGAAAACTCAAAAACATAAGTAGTCTAACAGATGTCATGCCAGTCTACAAACAAGAAGGATCAACATGGAACAGTTTTCAAACCTCTATAAATTATTTTCTTGTATAATATGTCAATGAAGTCAAAAATTGCGATCTTTTAAAGTGGGATAAATGATCTAAAAAATTTTCAAAGTTCAAGATCACCTAATATAATAATCCTTGACTTTGAAGGTTTGACAACTTCGGGAAGTTATCAACATAAAACAGCGCCTGCTTTGATATAGAAATTTTAGTGATTAACTCTCATAGAGGTAATTATGGTGAATTAATTTTTCAAAAATATTAAGAGACATGATACCTTCAGCAAAGTTTTTGATAATGTCATTTCAAATAATTTTGTTGAAAATATGAAGGCTACATGAATTCAACATATAGGGATTTAAATGGACTGGGCCTGCTATATTTCTTCTTAGTGAAGAAAAATTTAGGTGAAAACTATTTTTTTCTGCGCTACGGATAAAATTGTTTGAAACAATCATTGCGAGTTGAGAACACAAAACCTATAACTAAATTATGGATGGATGGAACTGAAACTTGCGTTTCGACTTCATCTCATCAGAATCCGACACTAACTTGGTGGGCGGACTAAGCTAGCGCCGGAATTGATACTAGCTCCTGAAAATGGAATCACTCTTTGTGTTTTTGAGTCCTTTTAATATCTGGGAATTATTTGTTTTAAATCCAGTTCCCTTATTTTTTTTGTAAGCTTCAAAGGCACCTTGAACGCAATGTGAATTTATTATTTAATTACCGCAGAAGAGATTTATCAAATACAGTAATTTCAGAATAGCTTGTTGTAAAGGTTTTCTACTACTATATTTCGATACTCTGAATATGTGGGATATTTATGTGTTTGACAAAGTTGTTTGAAATAGCACTTTCGAAAACTTTGCTGGAGACATTAAGTCTCGACTTAAATTTGCTTGAAGAGTAATTCTTCTCTATAATTACTTCTAGGAGGATTAACCGTCAAAATTATTCTATCAGCAGATGAACAGTTTTACGTTTTGAAATTCTTCAATGTTACTTAACATCGAAATTTGGCAGTTTCGAATGAATGTGATCGTGACCGTTAAAAATTTATCGAGCATTAATTTTACTTTTCTTCATTAGTCAACCTCACAACTTGCAGTACTAGTACGTAGCACACCAAATTTTAGTACGCCATTCAATGCATCCTGCTAAGAGGCTATTCATATAGTTGATAATACAACAAAAATCCAATGCTCATAAAACCGATCCTGACCTGCTAGAGACAAAATTACATCAGCTTTCAACTAGTTTCTGAAATGTTATTCTTGTTGTTAACCATATTGAATTGTTGTCTAAACTCTACACAATCTAAAAAAATACATTTTCAGCAAATGTTGAAATGTATGTAAGTTTTCGGTAAACAAGCTTTTATATGCAATCAACCTATTCAAATTTAGATTCCCATTCGAAAAATTGTCTCTAATCCATATTTTGTAGCATCTTTCCAAAAATGAGCTCATAATAATTCAGACAGTTATTTTATTTTACATTGAAGTAATTTGACAACTATGGGATTTTGGCTGAGAGATAAGTTACAAGATCCCCTTCCCACAATTTTCCAAAAGTTCTCATGACGCTTTAAACACAGTTCTCAATGTAGTGATCAGAGAATATTTTTCCAAAAATATTTTGTGGAATATTAAATTAAATTCGTCAGCATCAATTTTTTTTTCAATCCAATTAATTTTGGTTTGGGGGGGGGGGGTTTAACCCCCAAACCCCCCCCCCCCCCCCCTACGCCACTGGATCTCAGTCAAATTTTTACGCTTAAAGTCATAATAGAGGCTGTTACAATTGATTGGAGCTTGCGAACTGTTTCAACTGCGAACAGTTAGACTGGAGCACTGTTACATAACGCTCATCCACCCCCGCCACTAATGCAGCATTAGGACTAAGTTGCATTCTGTTTTGAACGATGAGATACCGCTCCAACACCGATGAAATTTATCAAATAGCCACTGTGAAAAGATGCCCTAACAATTCATCCACAACGGTGAAAATATCAGAATAAATTTCCATCTTTATTTTGCGCTCTGCCTTCGTCCCCATAGTAGTAGAAACACTCGCCTAATTAAGGATATCCTTTCGCATAATTCACACTCAACAATAACTTTTGATCGGACAGCTAGATTTCGCACCACAAATATTGGAACGACGATTGTTCGGTTCTATGTACACAGCACGTGCTTAGAATCAGAAATGTACTTATCCAGTGGTTCTCAACCTTTGCAATGAAAAAACGGATTTATTCACCATACCATTCACCGTTAAAACAATATAAATATAATGCAAGAGTAGTCTAAGAAGCACTGTATCAAATGCTTACCATCACCAAAAACCGATGCCGCCAATTAGCATGCCTTTTTCGGGTCGGCGTCATCTAAACTATCTGAACATAAAATATTGAAATGTATAATGCTTTGCCTAAATTGTTATGAGGCATACCATCCATTACGAAGACATATGTGGCGATGTTCAAATTTCTAGTGACAAAACTAACTCCTTCTCGAATAGTTGCAGTCTAGAGAGCCGTGAGTCATTTGAATACTACAATATAATTTGATCATCTCTCGAAGGCATTGTTTTCTGCCCAATGCCACTTATGGATTGTTCCGTTCCGTTTCGATTCGTGAACAGTTCACAGCTCATTCAATTTCTGTTTGTTTCATTATTTCTACTTTCAGCTTCTAGATTACAGTCCCCGGGAGTGGCACGCTTGAGTTCTGCATATTGATAACTTTCGACACATCGTTCTAGCTCACTTACTCACAATCAACCAGCAGGCGCGAGCGCAGCATAATCGTTACCACTTGTTTTGCGTTCTGTGCCATTACTGCTAGTGAGTATATGTATGAGCTGTGAACTGCTGCGGGTGGGCCCTGCTGATGCTGAAAGCCAGGCAAGACGCACATTGACTGGAATATCAAATTACACAGCGCGCACTTCCAGACAGGACGGAAGAGGAACGGACAGGCCGGTTCCGATTGGCGCCTTGTCTTCGGTTTAATCCAACCTACCCGTGACAGTCAGAACACGATCAACGACCGGGACAGACGGAAGGATATTCGGACGATTATCGCGGTTTGAGGCAAATCATAAGTACATAATACCTAACTGTGGTGACATTCAAAATCGAATGGTTCTCAAGTGATCAAGTGCTGCAGTTTTCGGAGTGAAAAGTTTGTGACTTGTGATAATAATGTTGTACTTGAAAATTATTGCTGTGGGATTATGTTCGACGGTCGTGTTGAATGCTGTTCAAGCTGCGGAGCCGTGTTCCAATAGTACGATGTAAGTATATAATGCTCTAATAAATAAATAATCATACTCATATAATGAAATGTGTAAGATATTACAGAATGTTAAGTTAGTTTCCAGAAACTAATGAAGGAATTATAATGGATTGCTCGGAAATTAGTCGCAAGTCGGTATGCAAAATTGTGATTAATATAGACTGCAACATCAATTTTTATTTTGAGTAAACTTTCCTCTCAACAACTTTACTGAAGACACCATGTTTCTGAATAATGTTTTTGAAGATCATAATTTCTAGAGGAATAAATTACTAAAATCATTTTTGAAAAGATGCGCTGCATTATATTATATAATTGCTCAAAGGATACTGAACCTCTAAAGATGACAGCTTCGAAATTATGTGGTCTTGACAATAAATAATTAAAGGGTTGTGTACAGGACACGCCACGGTGACATTAAAAATGTGGTTTTTTCAGGAGTATGCAATGAATTGAATTTTAATCTATCAAAGCTATTGACTTGTCTCAGGTCGGGAAACTATATATTTTTCAGTCAAAACATGCTACATCACGTTAAAGTTTACTCTCCTGCCCCCATGTTACAGTTTGCTATACACCCTCTTGGACATAATTTATTGATGGTCCTTCAACAATAACAAAATTCTAAAAAATACTATCTGCTATACTTTTAAACTAATTAATTTCAACTATGTGAAAAATAAATAATTTGCTATAGATTGATCAATTGTAGAAATGGTATTATTGAGCTAATCCATCTATCAATCCATATTGAGGACTGTGATGATGGAGCCCACACTCGCCAAAGGAGATATTCAGTTCCTCCACGAAATTTTAAACCTCATTCTACAGTTAAATTTTCAATAATGTTCTACTCAACTTAGGTGAACAAACTTTAAATCAAGTATTTCCTAATCAATTCATGACTAAACAAATAAAATTATTTAATAAATCACATTGTTATTACCGTGCAAATCTGAAATTTTGACAATTTAGCTATTAACCCGGAAGCAGTTTGAAATTGAAATAATGAACTTTGTGCATATTTCTGCAATGTTTTATTTTACGTAGATGTTTCAGTGTGCAACTACAACTGTCCAGTATAGCGTCTTGTTTTATAATTTCGAACCGTTGTGTTTTTAAATTTAAATTGGTGTGCTCTGCGGTCCATTTGTCATTAAATTTAACACTCGTTTAGAAATGTTTTTTTTTCTACACGTAGAATAGCTCAGATTTTCAGACTCAGAATTTAAAATCCAATAACACTTAAGGAAGAGTTTCGGTGGAAAAAATGTAGTTCATAAAAAAATTGCGGTGATGAGAGAGTGTTAGTCTATTCAGTCAATAATCATACAATAATGCAACGTTTGCCCATTTTCCAAAATTTTCATTGCAAAATATTGAAAATTAGGTGACTGACATTGAATCTTTAGGAGGCACCTCGAAGAAATGCGGTGTATACCATAACTCTAAATCTCCTGGACACATAATTCACATAATTGCCAAGGTAGCTGAAAGAGCTTATTTATTTTTTTATTTTTTCAATAACATGTTAAAAATGGATTTTTGTTAGTATTGCGAAAAATTTATAAAGCGAGCAAAAAAATCAAAGCTGCCGTAGTTATCTGGGAAATGATGTGGAAAGAGCTGCGCAAAATTTCAAAATAATTGGTTCAGTATATTTTTAGTTATGATGTAAACCGCAAAACAAGCTTTCGACGAGGTACCTCCGGAGATTCACTGTCACTTGCTTAATTTTCAGTATTTTACAATGATATTTTAAGAAATTATTACTCAATTGTAGCATTGACTAGATATACTTAAACTCTCTAAAGTGTCATTTTTTTCTAATTACCCCATACCTTTTTTGTTTCAGTAACTAGTCGTAGAAACTCTCCCTTGGGAGCAGGCATAGCGTACTTGGTAAATCGATACCTTGTACGCAGCTCACGGGGGTCCCAACACCGCACATTGGGTTAGAGATTTTTCTCTAACCACATTGGAACTCCTATATTAAACACTACGCTGCTGAATATTCCCTCAGGAATTTGATTGATATAATATATTAATACTTGAAAATCTGTGAAAACAATAAAACCAATCAGTGCTTTTATTTAGTCAGATGTCATTACTTTTGGGTTGATTTCGCAACTTTTTGAGACAAACTGAAACTGTTCTAAGATAACTCAATCTTCTCGCTCATCAAAATCCCCAACTAACCTCCGCCTTTCTGTAGGTGCAAATCCAGTTGTGTCTGCACGTGCTTTAGAAACATCTACAGAAGCATGTTGTCAGATGCATTAGTGAAAAACCGATTTAATCCACCTATCAGTGAGATGAGACATTTCTTACACATATTTATTTATTTATTTATTTATTTATTTATTTATTTATTTATTTATTTATTTATTTATTTATTTCAACTTCATCTTTGACGCAAAGCGCCATACAGATTGATATTAAAACTAATTACATAACTACTATTCATCACAATACACACAGCATATCAAATTTACAAAACTTAACATACACAAAAACACCATCACTGTTGTATTATTCATTAGCTTGCCGATCACACGCTAAATTTACAAGCAACTAGATGTGAGATGTGCACGAATAACGCTTCGAATAAATTAAAGAAAAATAAAAAAAACAAAACAAAATTTTAAATAAAGAAGTTATTCATAAAATGGATAGAATGATTAACATAAATCAAATTAATAAAATAAATAAATCAAATTAGCTCAAATTAAAATTAGACGATATTAAAACGTAATGAAATTAAGAGAGCAAATTAAATTGTTTCAGGATAACAAGCTATCATACAATAACATAAAGGACTGGCAAAACCGAATTGATAAAATTAAGAAACTGAGTAAAATATGTGAACTAGGAAAAACTAACCATTTAATAAAATGATTGAAATAAATAATATGAATAAAACCATAAAAAATTGGAATAATAAAATAAATAGGGTAAGGTGGGGCAAATCCGACCTAATAAATGGTTTTGGCTGTAAAATGCTCATTTTACATCGGATCAAGTCGTTTTATATACCAAATTAAAGGTTAGACTTCTGGACAACTTTCAATGTATAGTATTTCATTCCAATCTTGGGAAAACTTTGAGATACCAGTGTTTTACGAAAACGTTCATCTTTGCTATTTTCAAAAATGGTGGGGTAAACCCGACCGCCTATGTTTTTGGTTGATTTTGTATAGATACTACCCAAATTATATGGATTTATCATTGAAAATAAATCAATGAATGTTGTGTTATTGAATTGTAGCATGAAGAAAATGGAATTCAATGTCAATCTTGGAATGTCCAAATCACGAGCAGTAGTACGTAAAGATATTCCCATTTTTCTCGGAGCAATTACTAGACGAATACTATATTCATCACGTTTTTGTATCTTTCGTTTGTAATTATGAACCATTGTGAAAAATAATAAAAAATAACAATAAAAATATATTCCAATTTTATAAATAATTATTTTCTTAGCAAAAAAAGCGGTCGGATTTACCCTACTATTTAGAGATCGGATTTGCCCCACCGCGTCATTTTTCATTACGATGCAATTAAAAAAATGATGAAAAAGTTGGACTAAATTCATCTATGCACTTTGTAGGCCTTTAATCAAAGAATTTAAATCCACTTACACTTTTTATGCTTTCACTTTAACAATAAGAAATATCCTGTAGTCAATGATACACAAAAATCAAATCAAAAGTTGTAAAAACAACGATAAGGTTTGAGCATCTCAATGTGGACTAGTAAAATGCTGTCATACCACCATTATAATTATTTTCGATGCTCTACACGACAACATTAATATTAGTTCGCGTAGTGTTTTCGATTTTCGATAACAGAGGGAGTCGGGTTTACGCAACGGTCGGATTTGCCCCACCTTACCCTAATATGAATATTATGGATTAAATTAACTCTTTCATACCTAATTATTTTGTCGCATATATAGGGTACCAAAGCCGTTTTTCTTAAAAGTGTTAGAGTAAAGAAACACGAAAAACCTGTTTTGATCAAGATAGATGCTTCTCTAGCAGTGTTAGAAGCTGCTGAATTTTTACATACCAATCCTTAATACACATCCCCTGCAAAGTTTTGAATAGTTTGGGCAGAAAAGGTAGCCGAAAGCAGTCCAAATTAATAAGATTTATCAGTTTTCAAAAATATTTGAAGAAAACGAATATATATCAAAATATAATTTTTCACCGATAACTGAAAATGTCTCTGGCAGCACTGCTCTAGTGAAATCCAATCAAAACAATTGCAATAACTTGAGTTCTACGGATCTTTCTTGCAACTATTAGCGCTCAAATAAACGGTGATTGTCACAATTATTAGTTTTACTTTTTTGTGAAGAAACCTTGTCCAAGCCCAAAGTTATACTGCCCATGAACGCATATTTGTCCCGTTTCCCATCTTTATGGGACTGATTTGCGAGCATGGTCAGTAAAGCTGTTTGAAAATGTTGTTCATAAATAACAGGATAAACAGAGAGTTAATAAAATCAATAAAATGAATGGAATGAATAATATAAACAAAATAAAGAATTTTTTCACAATAAAAATGTTTTCTATCTTTTTATCATTTCTTCATTTTGTTTGTTTTTAAGCAGTTAAATTATTAAAATGAAAAAATCAGCGATATTAAAAAGTAATAGAATTAATAGAAGAAATTATATTGTATCTAATTAATGTTCTAGATGAAATGAATAAAGTGAATGACTGAACAAAATTAGTCAGATTATAAAAATGAATAAAAGTGTGAACCAGAAAAATATCAGAAAAAAATAGATTTTTTCTATTTTTTTCTGATATTTTTCCGGTTCACACTATTTATAAAATTCACTTTATTTATAAAATAAATTAAATCAATAATTCGAATAAGATACATAAGATAATAAACTGATCGGAATGCATACAAAGAATTAAATGAATACAATAGATACAATTAGGTCACATAAACAAAATAAATAAAAACAATGCTAAATGAAAAAAATCTTTAAAATGAAATGATCATATATTTATTATTAGTCAAATATTTAAAATGCAAAAAATAAACCAATCGAATATAATACATTAAAGGAATGAGCTGGAAAAAAATGAGAATATATAATAATATTTTAAGAAAGGTGTTGAAATGAAGTAAATGAATAAAACGAATTTCACGAATTCCCAAACCATTGTTTCAGAATATTCTGAAATGTTTGTGAAAATCCCATTGCAAAGAGCACGTTTTCGTTCTTCTTTTCTTGATGGAATTTTTAGGATTATCTGGTGTTTCTACTTTATTGATGGTCCTTAATTAGTCATCAGAAATTCTAGAAATCAGGAATTTGTTTTGGAATTAATATATATCTTTTTGGTTACAGACATCTGAAAAATTATTTTGTATAGAATGGAATTTCCAGGTCCAGTATTGTAACGCATAATTAGAAATAGTAAACTGAGAAAAGGCCACCTGTAAATAGTATTCATTCGCATTGAAATATCTAGAAAAGAGTGTCAAGTGTCCAGGCTATGTTAGCAATTATATTATTGTCGATGACATAAAACTCATACATGCAATCGATTACAATGCAGTCTTTTCCACCCATCCTTATTACTTGCGAATTGTTTCGTTCGGAACTCTCGTTCTGGAGATATGGGTTAATGAGTCCTATACAAAGCAATACCATTGCAAAGAAATGGTTCAAACTACCAGAATAAGTACTTAAATTAATCGAAAAGCCAGTTAGGATTGAAAGTGCCCCTGGACTGCTTTGAGACACGAACATTCTTGAAATTACATGTCGTATTTTTTCGCAAATTAATATGCTTTTAGTCACATTGATCATGAAAAATGTATATTGGGGTTTTCAGTACAACTCAGTGTCAGTTGTGAGGAATGGTAAATGATGGTTAGAGCTGTGACATTATTTTTGTTCATAGTGCGAAATTTTGATTCTTTAAATCTTTATTTTCAATAATGCAACTGATAAATTTTCACTACAATTTTTTTATTCAAAAATACAGTTGCTCTTGGTGATGCTACGAGTATAATATGAATATGAATTATATTAGAAATCTATTTTCTCACTACTAAGAGGATTACTTGATGTATTCATATACCATCCAACGTTTATCTCACGAGTGAACGCATTGCTCAATCCAACGGGTAAATTCATCAACTCTGGACAATGAGGGTGGATGTAGCGTAGTTGGTAAATCGATTGCCTTGTACGCAGCGAACCTGGGTTCGAGTCCCGACCCCGCACATAGGGTTAGAAATTTTTCATAAGAGATTTTTCTAACCCGAAGAGGCGAATGACCTTAAGGTTAAAACCTCTATAATCGAAATTAAAAAACTCTCGACAAATTTGCACATTGAAGTGAATTTACACATTATTTTGTCTTTGAAATGAACTTGCTTATTAATTTTTGAGAAATAGGTAATTGATTAATAAGTAAATTCACAAAATGTTTTCGGAATCAAAATCCTTGAATCACGCAGATGTGTTTGCATACCCGGATATTCAAAATTGATTTAGTTTTGACCCTGAAAAACCAGCAAAGCAATACTCTGTATGGAACGGTCTTGGCTTTAGTTAGTGGAAATTGGTAAGCGAACAATGAAAATACAAAATGTTTAATATCTCCGCCGCCCGTGAACCGATTTTGACAATCTATAGCTTGTTAGAAAGGTATTTTCAAAACCTTTTTGTTTCTGCTTATTTCACGCGATATAGTTGCCTTGTTAGAATGTTATTCGCTTCAAACAAGCCCTGTTTTGACAAAATTACCCATATCTCAGAAAGTAAACAACATATCGAAAAACAAAAATAATAGTGCCTTTCATTTGAAACTAGTTTCATTAAGATCGGTTCAGCCGTTGCTGAGATAATTACATGACATTTTGCACATACATACATACACACATACACACATACAGACATTGTCTCAATTTGTCGAGCTGAGTCGATTGGTATATGAAACTCGGCCCTCCGGGCCTCGAAAAAAGTTTTCAAAGTTTGAGCGAATCCTACACATTTCTTTTGTAAGAAATGTAAAAACGCATCGCGCTTATCCGAAATATGAAACGTGAGTACCAATAGTCTCATTACTCTACGCACCTATAAGCCGCCGAAAACATTTTGACATGAGAATTGAATACAGATGAAAAAAGTTGTATGGACGATGTACATTTCAAATGAGATTGACGTATTGAAGCAATATCGTCAATACTCGTATTCACAAAAATATTGAACGTGTAAGGGCCGCTATACCCGTTCGTGTTAGAGTTACTATATTCATAGTTAGGCGGAGACACTGAGCGGAGCCAATTGAAACATGTCAAATGCCGGAGCCAATCGAGCATGACGTCACACAACATGTTCTCTTTGGAAGTACTTGGAAAAGGTATTGTGATTATGGTGATAATTATTTTACTATTTTCTTGCGTTATCGAGCATAGAGAAACGAAAATAAACATTTTTTTTGTAATATCGGCATCATATCTTCGAATTCGTTGCACTATACCACTGAGAACTGACAAGTAAAGTTTTCAACTTCTGTGAGAAATAAAACTGTCGCTTTGAAATGACAACAGCAAGTAGCAACTTGCCACTTGGCGGCGCTTCGATCGGCCAGCAATCGCTATACGGAACATGTGTGCAAACTTGGATACAATGGTGACACATGTGTGCGAACCTGTATGCGATGGTGATTTTCAACGTATTTTCATTTAAATGCAAAAATATCATGGACAAAGCACGTTTTCGTAACGCATTAGTGTCCGTTGAGTCCGCAAACCAAATGGTGATCGAGGAGCCTAAAAATTCAATTTGCAACGACATACTGGAGGAATTAAAGGTAGAAATTCGGACCAACTTCAAAACGTTGATAGACGCTGTACCAAAAACGCCGATTCCTGGACAATTTTCCTTTAATTCTGCTAAAAGAAAGAGAGACAACGACGATACAGGCTCCAATCCTTCTAAGCTGCTACGTGGTACTGATGTCGCCAGTTCATTGACACCATCCATCGCTGTGAATCGTGAAGATAAATAGGTTGTACCTGTCAGGAATGTCGCCCGATGTCCCTGATGAAAGCGTCACCAAGCTAGCTGCGGATAAACTCGGAAATTCGAACATCACTGTCGTCAAGTTGGTCCCTCGTGGCAGAGATCCTAGAACGCTGAATTTTGTCTCCTACAAAGTTGACATGCCTACGGATCTCAAAGAAAAGGCTATGACGGCGTCTACATGGCCAGTTGGCGTTGCTTATCGTGAGTTTGAAGAGAAGTCGGATTCCAGAAAGGTTTTTTGGAAACCGATTGCGCCCGACTCAGCAACAATGACTGCTTCCACTGCTTTTCGCCCTCCTCCCAACTAGTTACATCGCCTGTTTCACATCCTGTATTGCCTGTTCCCGAAGTTACCGCACATTCCGAGCAGTTTCTTTCCGTTTACTACCAGAACGTGCGAGGAATGAGAACGAAAACACAGAATTCCATCTAGCGCTTTCTTCTAGTGACTACGACGTCATTGTCCTTACGGAAACCTGGCTGCGCGAAGACATGTTAAACGCTGAGCTCTCGTCAAACTACGTAATATATCGCTGCGACCGCAACTCAACAACCAGACATCTGCGTCGAGGCGGTGGCGTCCTAATAGCGGTAAAGAACAACCTCGTAGGTTCGCAGCTAAGCTTATCTGGAATTGAACGCCTGGAGCAAATCGCCGCGCGTATCGCCCTCCCGAATCAATCTGTATATATTAGCTGTGTTTATCTCAGGCCAAATAGTGATCCGGATTTGTATCACGCGCACGCTAATGCCGTTCAAACAATTCTAGACAATGCTGGCAGCACAGACACTGTTCTCGTCTTTGGAGACTACAATCTTCCACGCCTTCAGTGGTCGCCCGATAATTATCTAAAATGTTACAAGAAATAGCTGTAACGGAGTCTATGGTTGCAGGCGGTCTGTACCAGATCTGCTCATTGACAAATGTGAACGGGAGGATCCTCGATCTTGCATTCGTAAACAACACGGATATCGTAGAGCTGCTTGAACCTCCGACTGCTATTCTCAAAGTCGATCCTCACCACAAACCGTTTGTCCTGCGGCTAGATGTACGTACCAACACTGGAAATTATTCATTTCATTCGATTGACGAGCTTGATTTTGACTTTAACCGTTGCAACTTTGACGAAATCTCCGCACTGATTGCCACTGTCGACTGGACCGACTTAATGTGTTGTAATGAGCTTGACGAAGCAGTCGCGCTGTTTTATGGCAAAGTATATGACATACTCCGCCTAAAGATTCCACTGAAACGAGTCAACAGGAGGGTGGATTTCAAATTTCCATGGTGGAACGCTGAGATTCGCCGTTTGCGTAATGCACTGCGAAAACAACGCAAGCGTTATTTCCGCCATAAATCAGACGAAAACAAAGTTACTCTTCGACGGATAGAACTGCAATACGAAACGGCCCGGAATTCCGCTTTTCGTAAGTATTTGAATCATGAGCAAAATAGCCTTCGCGATCACCCCGCAACATTTTGGAAATTTGTTAGCAGCAGAAAACGATCTGGTAGTACTCCCACTGACGTTTTCCTTGGAAACGCAAGCGCGCAATCTCCAGCTGATACCGTAAATTTGTTGGCTGATTTCTTTCGCGCGGAGTGTTTAGAAGCGACTATACCGTCCCTTCGGAAGAGTATCTGGAAACATTACCATCGTACAACATAAATCTCCCCCGTCCCCCCGTGTATCATTTTCAATCGCTCTCTCGCTGAAGGTATTTTTCCTATCGCCTGGAAAGAAGCTGCTATCGTCCCCATTCACAAGGCTGGAAATATTCACAACGTCGAAAATTACAGAGGTATCTCATTATTAAACTGTCTCTCCAAAGTTCTCGAAAAGCTGCATCCCACATTATCTCGGAGTATCCAACACGGGTTTGTCACGAAACGATCAACAACTTCTAACCTGATAGCTTACACTTCTAAGTTGTTTCTCGCCGTCGAGAAGCGTCATCAGGTGGACGCAATTTACGTCGATTTCTCAAAAGCTTTCGACAAAGTACCGCACAACATCGCAATCTTGAAATTAAAGCGTTTGGTTTGCTGGCGTTTGCTCGTTGCAGTCGTATCTTTCCGATCGCTCGGCATTCGTGAGTATAAAAAACACGGGTTCAAGCACATTCAGAACACCCACAGGTGTCCCGCAAGGCAGTCATCTGGGCCCGCTTATTTTTATTCTGTTTATTAACGATATCTGTAGTCGGATCAAGTCTGGGAAATTGCTGTACGCGGACGATCTCAAAATCTTCCGAACTATCGCTTCTGCACTTGACGCCGTAGTGCTTCAAGAAGATATCTGTACTATTCAAGAATGGTGCACGCTTAACGGAATGGAAGTCAACGTTAATAAATGCAAAGTAATCAGTTTCGGACGCTTGCTTACTCCAGGACGTTATGAATACAGCCTAAAAGGAAGAATAATTGAAAGCGTCGACTCGATCCGTGACTTGGGAGTGCTCTTCGATAGGAAGTTGAGCTTTTCCGACCATATCACCGCGACAACTGCTAAGGCTTTCGGAATGCTTAAAGCGGAACACGGCGGACCTCGATGATTTCTACGCACTAAAAGCACTCTACTGTGCCCTGATCAGAAGTGTTCTGGAGTATGCTGTGCAAGTGTGCCCAAGCAGCACTTGCAACATGTTCTAGAAAAACAACAAAAGTTATATATTGCATTACAACGACAACAGAATTGCAAAAAACATGACTGTTGCATGTGTGAAACACAGCTGCTGCACGTTACATCTTAGTTATTTATTTGTGGTGCTTATGTTTTCTGAAACAATCAACTTTGACACATATTATTGATGTTTTTTGCAACGTGTTTGTGACTCTACTGCACAGCTAAAACAATTTTGTTGCAAGCATCATCGCGTAAACTGGAGATGACATTATTATTCAACTTGTCAACAAATTTGATTCCGGATATACTTATTAAACTTTAACTCAACTTCAGTTTGTAACATAGTAGAAATAAAAACAACCGCCATATTTATTGATAGAATGAATTCTTCCTCGATAAAAGTTGCTGACGAACAGTTAATATGCATAGATTTTTTGATCGGAACCCAAAATTTTCATCATTAATATGCTTCAAATTTTTGATTACTCTCGAAAAAAACATATTTGAGCACAGTTATTTGCGTACGACAAATAATTCACAAAATAAGTACCAAATTTATTGAGTTTATATCAACGTTGTTTTAAGGCCCTTTAAAAATATCAAAGTATTTTCAAAAATTACTCGATTCAATTTAAATTAACACCCACATTAATGATATTGTCATATTTGAATGTGAACATAATATTTATAATTTGTTTGCATAACAATTTGATCAAACACATTTCATTTCATTTCGACAAAGTTGTTTTCAAAGCAATCGCTAGCATTATTGCAACAATCTTTGTTGTTATTATGATTCTTGGTACATCATTCGGAACAAATGAACATGTTGCCTATAAGCTCCGCCTCTTGCGCTTTTTTAATTGCATAACAGTTGAATAACGCTTGCTGCAGTAATACTTTCACAAATTAATGTGTGACATTGGTGTTGTAAAAACAGCTTATCAACATACCGTGTTGCTTGGGTGGGCACCATACCATGCCGTTCAAATTGACCGACTAGAGCGTATACAAAGATGTTTTGTGCGATTCGCCCTCAGGAAATTTCCATGGAATGATCCAGTTGTGTTGCCTCCTTATGCCGATAGATGTATGCTACTCGGTCCGCAGACTCTGGCGACTCGCCGTATCTTCCTGCAAAGAGTTTTTGTTTTCGACTTGCTGTCAGGTAATATCAACAGTCCCGATCTTCTCTCGGGCGTTAATTTGTATGCGCCTCCTCGTGTTCTCCGTAACCCCACTCTGCTGTGGATCCCTAGACACCGTACTTCATATGGACAAAATAATCCACTGGAAAGATGTTGCCGCAAATTTAACGAAGCTTCTTCAGTGCATGATTTTAACGTTTCCAAGCATAGATATAAGATATTAATAAAAATATATAGTTTTAAAATGCGTCTGTACGGTGTATACCGAAGATAAGGAAATAAATAAAAATAAAATAATTCGCCGATCGATTACACTTCCATTATCCAGTTCCTAATATCGCGTTGCTCCATGTGAAAACCGGATAGAATACAATACATACAACGAAAAAGGAAATAGAAATTACGAAAATCATTCATTTGCTTGAATAAAAGCCTAAGCTTAAGTCACATTAGTCTGTGTGAGAAATCCGATAATATGAACAAGCTTGCGAACAGCATACAAATAAATATATTATCCGCGCCGGGAGAACACACTCGCAGTTGACTTTTCACAGACCCGTCTTAGACCTACAGTGCGCGAGATGGAACAGTTGATCAAGGTGAAGTTCCACGTACACAGCTACATCATACGAGACAAGTAGTACTAATAACGTTCAACTCCTTTGCCAGAAAGCAGGAAGATTCGTAGCGAAGAACAACAGGTAACACGACGTCGAATATGAAAACGTCAAAACCAAGATTCATGTGTATACGGACATTTATCTAACGGAAATTTGTTTAGACCTCGTAATAGTACGGATTATAGTGAAAGATTAATGTCGAAGACTGGACAAGTGGAATCAGTTTTAAACAAAACTTTGAGAAACATTTTCCTTGACATTCTAAACAGTTTTTGGGTGGTGCAAAAGCGGTTGAACTAACCTATACCGTCAGATAGTCTACCAAAAGAAAAAGGACTGTCAAACAATATTTCACGGTATCCCCAAGCCAATTGTTCACATACCTACGGAAAAAATAAACAAGAAAGACGGTGGCCATTCTAGAGTCACTTGAAAACCCAAAAAGCACAAAACATGTAACAGCGAAAATCAAAGCGACGACGACACTAACAACAAAACAAGCGAGGAAGAAGGCAGACGGAATGATCAGCAAGTGGTAGAAAGTAAACCTGACCATTGCTTACCACCAAGAAAGAAAATTAACACAAGAAGCGGAAAGTAGTGCATCCAGGGTAGTCGACAAAAATAATACTCCATAATTTATTTATTTTTTATTAATTTACTTTGAATTGTAAATGGAGTTGTATCTTTGAAATCTACATTATTTCCAAAAAAGCGAATGACCCCCGACGTTAACGCCTCAAAAAATAAAAGACAGCAAATAACAAAAAATAAGAATAAAATATAACGAGGACGCACAAACAAATTTATAACTAAAATCGTCATTCAGCTCCTTAAATCGTGAATATGAATCACGTTACGTGAAAATCCGCCTGTAACTTGAAGGTCACAATCACGCACAAAGTAATTACGAAAATCCTGACTTCCTGAAATCGCAAAATTCTCTGCTGTTTTATTGAAAATTGTCTTGGCAGTATGAATTCCTCTTGACTGGCCTGGGTGCAAGTGGTAGTGGCACCTAAATGGTTTGTACACGGCTTGGCTGTGTGCAGGTTAATACCAGCACTGACGAACATTCACAGCGTCTACTGCTTATTTTACCGTCTGAACGTTATAGTCATGATGTTGCTCGTTTGGCATGCGAGCAACAAATGATTCAAACAGATTAGTGGAACCTCTATTAACAACATCTCTCTCGTATCTAATTGACGGCTATGCCTGAAAAAGCTGCTTCATGAATGGTAAGGCTCCATTTATTCTGGAATTTTTCAATTTTTCCAATATTTCGCAGACTACTTTTGTTTCAGATATTAAACTATCACCAATATTTAAGTTAGGCGTTTCTGAATCGGCTGGTATATAAATGTTTAAAATTCATCTAGTAATAGCGGAGCTATAAGCATGCAAATTTTACACAGTTTCGTTTATTTATTTAACACACACACACATCAACATGTCGCACTCGCCCAAATGGGGGAAACTTAAACGAAGTTCTTCTAAAAACTGCAGGAATCAATCCCTAATAATATCAGAGACATAGGGGATATTTTAGATTTAAGAATCACACCTTCCTAGGTAGTGGAGTAAGATATTTTAATTGTCCAAATTTATAAACAATCTAAAAAAATAAAAAAATGCATGAATTTTTCATAAAAAATTAAATAATTTACGGGAACGTGTTTATGCGAATATAATCTTATTTCACTGCAATTAAGCACAAAATTATTTTTTAAACATGGTATGACTGAGAATTGACAACTCGAAAATAACTTTCACCCAAATAAAGTGGTTTTTTAAACAAAGACATTGGCAACTATACAGCGGAATATCCTGCATTTCCAGATAGACGCTAAGTCAAAAGCGCATAGTGCACCCGTATTGGTTTTCGTTTCGTACAGTTTTATCAGCAAAGAGGAACTTCTAGGCTTTCAGGACCACACCAGCTATTTCTCTTACGTAGCGAGGTTGTATTACGCTTTTGAATTTAACGTGGTGCTAAGGCAAAGCCAAACAGTGATGAGACGAATAAGTCTAGTCTAGTCTAGTCTACACAGACAATACGTGCAGGAAACCTGGAATATTGCAAGCGTTCGCCTACATTTTTTCTTTTCAGTATTAATGTTTGTGGCACATATGGTATGTGACGCAATCATTAAAGTGGCCAGGCCAGCTGGGAAGTGTACAAAATGAAGATGATTCACCAATATACGGAATTAAAAATATTCAGTTAATGAAGAATTGAATCAACGGATCGTTTTGAATCTTGAATAAGGAAGAAACGTCGACAACCGTACCGACCGTTTATATTTGAGGGGGATTTAGTAAATCGTTGGGAATGACTTGGCTAAGAGGGTTAACGGCAGTCCTTTGGCCCTACGCTCCTGGGATGGGACAGAGGTATTTTGTCCTGCCCTGGCTAATGAACCTAGGTTATAGCGTCTTTACTCGCTCTCCAAACAGGGATGTGACGAATAAGAAAAGAAATCCATAAATAAACCTTTTCAAAATAATTTCTTAATTCTTTCTCGAAAAAAGAAAATACAGCTAAATTGAATCATTATGCCAGTAAAAAAAAGTTGGCCAATTATTGCCACGATTTAAGCTGTTCCCCTTCTTTGAAACCAAATATTTGGGAGCCGTTTTTACCAAGGAATCTGGCTATAAGCGTAGCTACAATCAGGGCCGGCGGAACACCTTTTTCCCGACTGGGTAGTAAGATTCGAAGTGATTTCTCCTCGTACTGACGGAAGTTTGGATATGGCGTGTGTAAGAAAAAATGAAAATTGCCTGATAATATCTGGTCGCTATTTGGAAAAACTTTTTGTTAACAGGGCTGTTTGTCCGACGGCTCAGCGAAAATGTGTTTTTTGAATACTACACCCAAAATCCAACGGGCATGTTTCTATTACTTTTGGGTAGAATCTTGCCCTTTTGGTAACAGACCACGCAATAGCGCATTGCGGTATTAAATTCATATTACCGCAAAGGTAGTAAACGGTGGAATGACGATGTAGGATGATTCGGTCGATTAGTATTAGTATTAGTATCGAGTCAAACCAGCCGGATTTCTGGCGGATTTCTACCCAAATTCAGGCCGGAATCTGCACCAATTTTGGCAGAAATAGGCGGCATTACGGATTTTTTATAGGGTAACTTGGATAATGAAAGAAAAATTTTAGGCAGTTTTCACAGCTCCCGATCTGGACCAGTTTCCAAATTTGTATCTCCCGGATCTGTATCAGTTTCCGGATCCGGACAAGTTCCCGAATCTGGACCAATACCCGGTAATGGACCAGTCCCTGGATCTAGCCCATCCCCTTTCCCCTTACCAGGTCAGGACTTGAACCAGGCCCAGATTCGGTGCTTAGATCCAGACAAGAGTCTGGATCCGGACTCTCGGATCGGATACGTGGATCCAAACTATATGTCTTGCTTTCCGTACATGACGGGAAGGACTGTTAACGTTTTGTGCAGTCGCTACCTTGCTGTTGACATTCGTGATAGAAAAAAAAATCAATTTAACTACGACCGAAATACCCCACCACTATTTCGAGTCGGCTTTTTTCTGTCTGTGCTTTGAAGCTAGCTGTGTGTGAGCCGATGGGTATCTCCGGCGACCGACATCCTTTCAGGCTTAGTGGAGGTCGATTTGAAAATTTCTCCGATGGCAAAAATAATACCAAAAAGTTTCATTTTCGATACAAATTATATCTAATGTAACCGGCCCCCGGATGGTCTACTTTCGAACCAAAGACAAGCCATTTAACGTCATCGATAAATCCCGTGATCTAGCTAAACAACACTCGACCGTGTACGAAAAAGCCGTACCCGCCCGAGAAGTAGAGATTGATGGTGTAATCTCCGAGAAGGGTCTTGATTGCGAAATAGGGGGTGGCTCCTTCCAGATCCCTGTGCTTCAGTCAGTGTAAATTCTGGTATGCAAGCAATTGTGTTCTGTAAAAATCGAGGAGTATTAGAAAACTTATTTTCCATCAGCCTTATTTCGAGCCTTTCGCCGGATTTGTTCTTCCAAAATTTGTTCTTTTGAACGGGGCTCGTCTACTTGTTCGCCTTTTTGTAACCCGGGGCATGAACTGAAGTACCCATTGTAGAAATAAGGCACGGTGTGGAAAATGCGGAGAGGATCAAGACATTGTCTCCTAGTCTCGGAAAGTCCACCTGGGACATCCAAAACTTCAAGTGTCTCTATATTTCAGTCATATTATTTTTCTAGGTTTACTTCCGACGCAGATCTTCCTTTCAATTTTAGCATTATTCGCCAGAGCCGAAAACAATATTGAGGAGCGTTTTGGGGATCAAACGTGCTATTATTTCAATTGGATTAGCCTTTGCTCGGTACCAGGTATTGACGTTGTCGCTTGTTAAATAAGAATCATAGGCAAAGATTTATTGATATTCTTTCCATATAAATCGCACCTCAACTGGTTCGAGAAGATTTCAACTCCCACGGCATATCATGGGGTTGTCTTCATGCTGATAACCGATCTATCTTACTGCATGATATTCGCGACAATTTCAGTATGACCATCTTGAATACAGTGGAAATGACACGAATGCCAACCAGCGCGGCCAAGTGCGTTAGATTTATCGTTGTACTCTACCTCATTAGTGTGCCCATTGATTGAAAGAGATACACGTGCACTATATCCGAAAAAATCGAATAAAAATGAGAAATTCCTCCGGTGGCAGTGTGCAACGTTTTGACTGATTTGTTTTTCTACACTGAGATTAAAGGTCAGACGAAACGAATACCTGGCGCGAACAATCGTGGACGATTTCCCACCCCGTTGTGGGCAGAGAGAGCTCCGAATTGTATGCGAAAAGGTCCTATGAGGACATTTTGAACGTCAGATCACCCAAATTATTCCGAATATACGCGACGTTAGAAACGCAAATAAAAGACTTGATGCAAACTGAAAAACGCGGTCATTGGCACCGGTTCGTCAACGGATCAACGAGAGAAACAACATTTCATTTAGCAGCTGGGCCCTACATCGTGTACTCGATTCGACCTTTGATCGGAATACACAGAACTAAGAATTCTTTATCGGCGACAACAGCGTTTCACGTAAATTCACATTCAAATGATAGACCTTTCGCGATGAAATTATAATAATGTATATAAACGTAATAATTGTTCTTTAAACACACAAATTTATCTCACAGAAAAGATACTCGCGCTAAGTATTTTCCCCACAAAACTTATGGTTTTATATTTACCTACGACCATGTCTACATCGTTACGGTTCCAAGTAGGCGCTTCGTTCGATGGAGCATGGAAAACACTCCTAATTTTCCCGGAGAGAATATGGGATTCTATATATTGAAATCGTTCCAGATTGCCTGATAAAACTATTAGTTTGAGTTCATTCGCATTGATCTATTCCGGGTAATAAGAAAAGTGACACTTGGATTAGACATACGGACATTTGATGGCCGGTTCCGTGAATTCCGGAACACGCTTTATTTCCCTTTCGTTAAGGAACGATTGCTAATGGTCTGTGAAACCGTAGTACACAAAACAAATACTCTGGAGCAGAAAAGCATTTGTTTTGTTGCTCTTAAGCTGTGCGGATTATAGCAGACGCATGTGAGTGTATCTTCGCTCCAAATTTGGGCTCCTATCACAACATGTCCCGTATAAACTTAATGTTACTCCTGAATACCATGTCTACAAACATGTCTAGTATGAATAAGAAAATCGGAGACAAATAACTGTATTGTGGCGAATTGTGGTTACTTATACTGCGACATTTTACTTATGAGTTTCTCATTTGACTTCCCACAAATTTCAGATCGCTGAGAAATATTTTCCTAAAAAGGCAAATCAAATTGGCACTAAAAATGGGGTAAAGATGAGGTTGAGAAGCTGAACGATAATTTTTTTCACCACACCAACGGTGAAAAAATATCGTTCATCACGCATATGAAGTTTACTATTCCATTGTATGGTATTGGTGATGTTATAGTAGAAGGAGTAGAGGGTAAAGCCGGCGCAAAACAAAATGTCAATAATGTGGGTTGAGAGAGGGGTGTGGTAGTAAAAAAAAGACTATCCAATTCTATTTTATCTCTTTGTGGTTCGTTGATATTTGCACTCAATCACTGTGTGCGAATTACTGCATGTACATGAGGATGACTTTTGGACAAGAGAGCGTTAGCTCAAAATCAAAAATGCGCCCGCGCTATTTTGGGTAATACTTAAAAAAATAAGTTACGTAACGGAGTGTAGTATCAAGGCTTTGATTTAAATACATTACAGATCTTACAGAAAAATATTTCGGCCAAGGAACCGTGTTCTGGAATCCACGGAACCACAACATCAATAGACCGCATGTGTCCGGATGTCTTTATATATGACTGCTTTCCTTGTAAATCATCGAATTGATTTGTTTGGTTATGTTACTCTCTATCAAGTGTTCGTATGTATTCGGATGCCTTCGTATATGATTGAATTCTTCATAGTTCTTCGAGTTGATGTTTTTTGATGTGCCGTATGCCATGATTATCATAAAAAATACAATTGGTCTTGGGAACTATGTTCCGGAATTCCCGGAACTGGCCATCAAGTGTCCATATGTGTCCGGTTGCCTTCGTATATGATTGCATTCTTCATAGATCAGCGAGTTGATGTTTTTTGATATGCCGCATGCCACGATTATCATAAAAATAAAATTCGTCCTGGGAACCGTGTTCCGGAATTCCCGGAACTCTCCATCAAGTGTACATATGTATCTAGATGCCTTCGTATATGATTATCATAAAAATAAAATTCGATCTGGGAACCGTGTTCCGGAATACCCGAAACTCTCCATCAAGTGTCCGTATGTATCCGGATGCCTTCGTATATGATTGCACTCTTCATAGATTATCGAGTTGATGTTTTTTGATGTGCCGCATGCCATGATTATCATAAAAATAAAATTTGACCCGGGAACCGTGTTCCGGAATTCCCGTAACTGGTCATCAATGATCCACAAGTGTACGGATGCCTTCGTATATGATTGCATTCTTCATAGATCATCGAGTTGATGTTTTTTGATGTGCCGCATTCCACAATTATCATAAAAAATAAATTTCGTTCTGGGAACCGTGTTCCGGAATTCCCGGAACTGGTTAGAAAGTGGCAAATCTATATTAAACCTTTATTGAATTAATTGCTTGCTATAGTAAGTAGACGGTATGATAAGATTTGTTGAAATAAATTAGTGTTTCTGTTATAATAAAGCATATGCAATGTAAGCTCATGAATGGCCACTTTTGGGAACCGCTCCCAGGAACTGGCCAATTCGTATTACTCATATATGAAGTGCAATTATTATGTAAGAAGGTCATTTCTTACAAATTCTTGTCGAAAATTGTTGAATTCTAGCGTTGTTTTGAAAATATTTATGAAAAACTGAAAATGGCCAAAAGTTGGTACTCCACTGCAATCTGGATTTACTCCGGGGTCGTAACTCCGAATACGATTTTTAAAGCATTTTCGAAAATTGGAATAAATTCCGGTTCTTTGGCAAAAAACTGCATCAAAATCGATTTAACAGAAAAAAGTTATGGCCAATTGAACGTCGATTTTGATGTATCGAAGAGGGCTTGGTAGTTTGAAGGTTAAGGCCCTTGGTGGCGACTACACCATCAATCTCTATTTCCCGGGCGGGCACATAGAAAAGATACTTCTTCGTACACGGCCAAGTGGTATTTAGTTAAATCTCGGCTTAACTTTGCCCTCATTCAAGTTTGTTATGAATATATACCAAATTCGTTACTGATACTTTTTGCATGTATCAGGCAACTAGCAGTTTTTATTGGTTTAGTTTTCGATAAAAATACACTGAAAAAAATCAGTTTGGGCAAGGAACAGTTTTTTTTCAAATAACTTTTTTTCCTTGAAAGCGCCGAACGTGAAGTTCTGACGGTACGTAGGGGACATAATTATTAATTACCCATCTTGGAACAAAATTTCATCCTAATCAAAGTAGTATTCATGTCCAGAAAGTTTCATTATAAGCTGAGAAGGTGCTGCCAACTTTGAATACGATTTAGCGCGAAATTCGTCACAGGTAATATACCGATACCTGAATATTTTTGTTTTCAAATAAAACGAGAAACTCTATTTTACTTTTTAGAGGTGCGACACACTTCAGCGCAATTTACTGCTCAGAGGCATAATACAACTGTACGGGTTTCCTGCTCCTTTCATTTGCACTCCATGGCTCTTTAATTATATATGAAATGTATAAGTAGAGGTGGAGATGGTAAATCGTTTGTGCGAGATTTAAAGCGACAATTTCAATCATTGAATGCATCTTGCTTTCGATCATACGTTTCACGACTTGAGAGTAACATGAAGGACGAGCCGAAGCAATTTTGGGCTTATTTGCGGAACAAAACATCCACCCGTGGTTTTCCTGAAAACGTGAACTACCGTGACAGGACCTCAACGACACCTGCGGAGTCAGCAAATCTATTCTCGTCTTTATTTCAAAGTGTGCTAAGTAATAACCCACAACCTTTGTCTGAATCGTACCTGAGTAGTCTGCCGACGTTCTCCTTGAATTGGCCTGTTACATCTTTCACCGAACGCGAAGTGTACACCAATCTACGTGGTGTTGACGGTTCAAAGGGACCAGGATCGGACGGAATCCAACCATGTTTCGTCAAGGAATGCTCTTCATCGTTAGCTGTACCGATACCCATGCTTTTCAATCGCTCTCTCGGTGAAAGTGTTTTTCCCGCCAAGTGGATGGATGCTTTAATAACACCAATTCATAAGGCCGGTAACGTCCATGACGTCAGAAATTACAGGGGAATTTCAATCCTGAGCTGCCTCCCAAAAGGTTTTGAAAGTATGCTGTTAGATATTCTCTACCCTGCAGTAAAACACATCATCACTACAGATCAGCATGGGTTTGTTAGAAAGCGCTCAACAACGACGAACTTAATGAGCTATGTGTCAACGCTGATTGATAAATTAGAGAAACGACAACAAATTGATGCAGTGTATGTAGATTTCTCCAAAGCCTTCGATCGCCTTCCTCATCAGCTAGCTGTTGAAAAGTTGAGGCGAATCGGATTTCCGGACTGGCTGACCAATTGGATCTTCTCGTACCTTACAAACCGCAGTGCATCTGTGCGACTTGGAACTGTACTTTCAGACCCATTCGACATCACATCGGGTGTACCTCAAGGGAGTCACCTTGGACCTCTTCTCTTCGTGCTCTTTGTGAATGACATTTGCAGCGAATTGACATCGTGTAAGGTGATGTACGCAGATGATCTGAAAATTTATCGCATCATAACAACTCTGGTAGATTGTTGTGCACTTCAGATGGACATAGCTGACAACATTGACTGCCCTCTGCTTCTCGCTAAGCTGGACTTCAACGTTCCTGGTAGGTCTCTGCGGAGAATGGACTTCTTTCGGCGCTCCACTCATCGCACGCAGTACGGCCAGAATAACCCGGTAGATGTTTGCTGTCAGCTCTTCAATAGCGTTTATGGTAATGAGAAGGCGGACACTTAGCCATTAGAAGGTAATATTTGTGAAACATCGCGCAGCTTTAACGAATTTTTCATAATTTTAATCGAAGTTTAGAAATCCCAAAGGCATCAACCTTGGTTAAAAAGGATGGATGAACGTTGTGGCTTGCTTCGGGTGGCATCTCGGGTCATGTCCAATCATTATACGTTGAATGCGCATCTTCGGCGTATGGGAGTCGTAAAGAGTGTTCTTTGCGCTTGCGGTGACGGCTATCGCGACATTAAACATGTTGTCTGGTCGTGCGCCTGGTGTTCTACACACCAAAAACCTAAATTTTACCGTTGAGGTATTTCGAAACTTACCACAATCTAACAAACCGTAATTGACGAAATGACGAAATATAACCGTGTTCTGTTTAATTTTACATGAAAGATGTACTTTCCAGGCGCAGTGCCATAAAATTACACATTTTGGAGTAAAATTACGTGACTCGCAAAATTCAACGACATGTTAAATTAAAATCAAATGTAAAACTATTTCATTTTTGAAGCTCGTATAGTCATGGTCAAGGGACGTAAATTTACATGATTTTTTCTAGCTGTGTAGTGCCAGATCTGCGTTAAACGAATTTCTTCGGCCTGGTTCTAGTCCGAGATATGCTGGCTATCCTCCAAATTTATTTATATCTACTCTTTTGGTTGACTTACTGACAGGTACCTGCAAATGTGATCCCAATAGTTCCAAGCGGATCCAAGGAGGCCAGTTGGCGATCCGGTTCATGATGTCCTGATAGTGATCTTCCGTTTGCCACAAAGCTACAAGTTTAGTTTCTTTTTTTTTGTCTTTGCTTCTAGTGTTAGTTGATCAATCCGTTCGAATCTGTAATCCTGGCCGTTAATTCCTGATGCCGGAAACTGAAAGTTTATATCTCACACCCCCCCCCCCCATGCAGCCTTGTCTGCTCTCCCTCCCATGTCTCTGATACACAGATGTATGACTTCACCCCCTTCTCCCCTTGAATATATTCCCAAAACTTAAGTGCTTAGTTTAAGTTGATCAATATTTAATCTCGTTAAGAAATGCCCAACAGTACCACTACTTTAAAATAGCCCTAATTAATTCCCCTTAATCTTGAACCACTCTTTCTAGTTATTTCTAGTTAATAAGCTTGTAAAATGTTCCGCTTAGTTAATAATTAATTTCTCCTACAATCTCCCTTCTAAAAATCATAAAGTATACTATACAAAGAACACACAAAATGACCCGTCCCCCAAATCTTACGAATATTATAATATACCCTCTTTTATATGTATAAGTTAGCTGTAAAGTTTTTTTTAGTTTCATTATATAAAACAAAATAATATTGAAATGTGTAACCCCCTAGTTTTAAGAAATTCAAAATGTAAAACAATGAAAAAATGGCACCTTTAAGCTAACGCATACGTGCCTTATCAAATAAACAAATTGAAAAAAAAGTTTAGTTTCTTTTTTCATTGTCATTTTTCTCTGATTGTTCTCTGATACGGTCTCTGCTACTGATGATGGGATCAATAATCTTTTGCCTTCCTCATACAATGTCTAGTGATTGTTTCTCCTTGCTTCAATTTTTAATCAAATGATTATTCATGTTAAAAATTACAAATTGCTTATATTGTCCTTAAAAATATTTCTAATTGCATCCCATAGTCTGAATAAAATTGTATATTAATATTTTATGTCTATCGATCTGAACTCATTGTTTTAAGATGTAGATGTGTCAAAATGTATTTCCATGAGTATAAATACAATAAATAATTCCAAATTTCAAACAAATCCTAATTATTCTCAAGAAATTTAAATTGTAAAACAAAACAATTTGTATCTGAATGAAAATATGCAATTGTTTAACATCGAAGATTTCCAACGCAAGAATTTTGTGCGAAACAAAACACATACGTGATTAATCTCAGGTTTTGATTTGTTCCAAACTTTCGAGTGGGTAATTCCCCGCTCGGTAATTTTCGAGTGGGTAGTACTACCCATACTACCTACGCATTCCGCCGGCCCTGGCTACAATTTAGTCAAAATATTCGATTTTCGGTTGACATTTTAATTGTGTTTTTAGCTCATCACATGAGAGGCGCACCTCGGTACTGTCGGAGCAAAATGTTACATATAACACCATCCCTTCCAGATCGTACGAATCTTGGGTTATTTCCTACACTGTAGGTGCATCTTTAGAACTTTATCAATTCAGAGCCTTTTTAAAGTGGTATCTGAGTTGTCCGAATGCTCAGGTAGACATTTTTATTGCTAACGATCAAAAGAAGAAAGCAAGAAACTAGCTTCTGTTTAGTATAACTTTTCATTCTTAAAAATCGTTAATCTGGGAAATATTTTCCGTTTCTCAAGACTTATTCTCTAAAACTGTCAATAGAATAGTAGAAAAGGTTTTAATCGTATAAAATATCTCATTAAATTATTACAGTAAAATTGGATATGTGCGCAAAAATGGAAAGAACGTCATGGTAGCTCGCAACAAGTGCTGCAAGGGTTACACCCGCCAAAAAAACAAATGCATCCCGGTATGCGCCCAGACGTGCGAAAATTCCAAATGCACCGGTCCTGACCTGTGCACCTGTAATCCAGGCTACCAGCAGCTATCGAACTTTAGGTAACCAACTATCGAGTACTGTCCGGGAGATCGAATTTAAAAAGCATTTCGTTCATTTCTTTCCAGATGCATTCCTCATTGCGAACTCTGTGACAACGGATTCTGCATCCGACCCGGATACTGTCAGTGCGATTCCGGCTTCTCCCATGCACCGAACGGTAGCTGTCAAGCAGAGTGCAACAACTGCGAAAACGGTTTCTGCTCCGAACCGAACGTTTGTCGCTGTCGAGAGGGATACCGATTGGATAGCGTGGATGACTTGCGAGTCTGCGAACCCGAATGTGACGGTGGTTGCCCGAACGGAAAATGTGTTGCACCCAATGAATGCATCTGCGAGGAAGGGTTTATCAAAACCGACTCCGGAAAGTGTGAGGTAGACAAACCACCAACGACGACTCCCGAACCTTGTGAACAAGGCTACGAGGAGAGCAATGGAACGTGTGTTCCAATTTGTAACGAACAATGTATTCACGGCGAATGTATGGCTCCGAATCAGTGCGAATGCTACGAAGGATACTCGAATGCTAACTCTACGGCGAATCATCTATGCCTGCCGGTTTGCTCGAACGGCTGTTTGAACGGAGACTGTATAGCTCCCAGAAAGTGCATTTGTCATAAAGGCTACGGAAAGATTGCGGACGAGTGCATTCCACTGTGCGAACGGTGCTCCCTAGGACACTGTGTTCGTCCAGATGAATGCATTTGCGATCGAGGATATGATCTGATTGATGGCGATTGCGTTCCGATTTGTGAGGAAGAGTGTAAAAATGCTCGGTGTACCGGACCGAACTCATGTACGTGCCTACCGGGCTTCAACTATACGGATATTAATTCACTATTTGAGTGCTTACCGGTGTGTGATGATGATTGTGAAAATGGGGTCTGTGTCGCGCCAAACACGTGCGAATGTAATCCAGGTGAGTTCGTTTTTCAAAGTTGACTATAACGTGATGTAATCTTTCTCTTTATTCAAGGATTCGTGAAAGATGACGACGCCTGTGTGGATCCGATTGTGGTGTGTCAAGCGAGATGTGTCAACGGTATCTGTAACGGGGATGCAAAGTGTGTTTGTAATCACGGCTACATTATGAACATGATTGGTTTGTGTGAAAAGACCTGTCCAGATGGCTGTGTCCACGGAGAATGTGTGGGTGGCGAGTGTTTATGTAATGAATACTACCGGCTTACAGAGACGAACTCTTCAGTTTGTGAGCCGATTTGCGATGATGGCGACGATGACGAATACGAGAATGGGTGCTTGAATGGCAGATGCATCGAGCCCAACGTCTGTCAGTGCGATGATGGCTATGACTTCGTTGATGGAAGCCGAATGCGGTGCCAATCGGTTGAAGAACTTCGGCTGGAAAAGGAAAGGCAATTGAAGGAAAAAATGTGTTTGAGCGAATGCAGTAATGGAGTGTGCGAGCAAGGCTACTGTCAGTGTTCGATGGGTTATGTGAATCCCAAAGAACAGAACCATCGATGCGTTCCAGCATGTGAACCTGAGTGCCAGAATGCCAGTTGTGTGTTACCCAATCGCTGCGAGTGTGATTTAGGGTACGAATTTTACAATCACAGTAGCACAGTTTGTATCCACGAAGAGGACATTAGACGCTTCAAGACACAGCAGAAGCAAGAGTATTGTGAAGAAAACTGTCAGAATGGTAATTGTGAAGAGGGAAAGTGTTTTTGCATAGTGGGTTTCCGTACTTCGGCTAGTGACGAATTTAACTGTCAGCCATATTGTGACCGACCGTGCTTGAATGGAGTTTGTGCTGGTAACAATCGCTGCAGATGTTTTGAAGGATACAGAAATGATGACAATGGTAGCGCTTGTGAACCAGAGTGCGAACATGAATGCTTGAACGGTCATTGTGCTGGACCCAATGAGTGTAAATGTGATCCCGGTTATGTGTTTGAAGCGGGAAGTGTAAACGTTTGTGAAAATGAGTTATCGAAAAAGGAAATTATTGCCAATGAGAAACAGCTGGCTTGTAAAACGAAGTGTGATAATGGTATCTGTATCGAAGGACTATGTGAATGTTCCGATGGGTATCATAATGCGGACAAATCGAAACTAACGTGCGAACCGTTGTGTCCACAAGGATGTGAAAACGGTGAATGTTTGGCTCCTGGGGAGTGTTTGTGTGCTGAAGGCTATGAATTAACCAGTGAACATGGCTGTGAGCCGATTTGCGAACAAGATTGTGTGAACGGATTCTGTGGTGCACCAGGAAAGTGTGAATGCTCAGCAGGTTACGCAAGGACGGATACCGAAAGTATGTGCGTAGCCGATTGCGGTAAAGAGGGTTGTATAAATGGACACTGCGTTGCTCCAAATGTTTGTGAATGCTTTGCCGGTTATCAGCAGAATGAAGAGGAAGGGACAAGCTGTCAGTTAATACCGGAGATTATCTATAAAGTAGACAGGTGAGTTCTAGTTTCAAATTGAAACCATATCAATCATTAAAGGTTGTATTGAGCGTTTTGCACTTATATCTACACAGTGTGCATCATTCGGTGCGTATCAGTTGTAAGAATCAAAATCTTAGTACACAGTTTAGTTCAAAATCGATTTATTACGTATACTGACGTAGAGGTCTCGAGTCCAAAGGTAACTTTTATCTGAGACCTGGCGTCACATACGACCAAACAACATGCTCAATATTGTGACAATCATAGTCACAAGGATGAAAACTGTTCTTTGCGAGCCCAATAGGTAACTTGTTCGTAGCATGAGCCGACACAACATACAATTGAAATCCTAATCCAGATCAATTCCACTGAACCAGCGTCCTTTAATGAGCAATGCTGTAAAATTTATTGATGCAAAATTCATACAAGTAACCTTCTAATGCTTTTACTTTAACTAACTGTCCGGAAAGGAGTATTATGCAAAACTAAAGTAATCGGGTAAGATTTTTGGGTAACATTTTGCTGGCATAGCCGAACAAAGAGCCTAATTGGAGCTCTGTGGTTTTCCGAGAAGAGGAAGTAATAATAAATCTTCATACAATGCATCAGTGATCCCAATGTATTACTGAATAATAGCCGATCCTACGACGTAGCTTGAAGTAGGATCAATATTTCTCGCTAAGGCGAATATTGTACAATTATCATTACGCGCACGAATGGCACAATACCTTCATATAATTTTAGTATGTCAAAAATTAACTTTGTTTATTTTCAGTATCTGACAATCTACCCTAGCACATTGGTACCCTGCTATATTTCTCGCTAAGCGGAAAAGTGGATTTAAACATTTTGTGCATATAAATCATGAATTAACGTTTCTACTTTTTTCATCACTATCTGGTAGCTGACCTTGCCGCACAGAGAGAACTTCAGGACTTTGACTTTTCTTCTTTAATTTCAATCTCTATGTATCTGAGAATACGCCAAAGAGAGGATTTCGCGAAAATCGTATTTGTTTGCATGTTTCTGGGATCCGAAATATACCCGTCCCCGACCGAACATTGGAATTTCATAGATTGAAATCCGAGAAGGTGCCCGGGTACCCAGTTAGACAGTTAAATTAGGTAATTAAAACGGCTTAATGTATTAGCTTGACTGAGCCGTAGTTTTTCTGTACTTACAACGTGTGAACAATTAGATGAATGGAACCGAAATGATGTAGAAAATACTTATGGCTAATAATTCAATACATTGGCATTCCAAGTGTAATAAAAAGAATGCCCCCGGAATCATTACTTCGCTGTAATGGGACTTTCTTTTGGTCGGAACTATTTCAGAAGCTACGACCATTCGTAATTTAGCTAGCATCATTGAAGGCTATGTATTGGATCTGATTGTCGTAGAATATTTTTCATTGTGGTTTCTGGCACGTGGGGTTCAGTTCTTGATATGTACATAATGTGGTATGGGAGCTGATAACAACTCACATTTTAAATATGCCAAAAAACAGGAACATGCCATGCTACCAGCATTCTCACGACACGCCAGGTTACAAACGCTCACCACCTCTCCGTATGTCGGCATGATGGTAATTTTTTTTTATTCGGATGTCTTTTCCATCGGCAACGACTCCATCATGTGGGCCCTAAGTATCGGCCCATCAAAACATGGATCGGTACCAACGGCTTACTTTCTTCAGGAAGGAAGACGTAACAAATTTTTTTAAGCTCAGAGATCTCAAAGGGTTGAATCCAATCCCACTGAGGGTATGCAATCAGCTTACTACTCAATCGCCTCAGACACCAGTAACTTTTTGGAAGTACGCGGTGTCAGAATGTGTTGGAAGTTGTTGAACAAAGTAAAGCTTCGTTCCTCTGTTAAACTGTTGAACATTATCAGTACAGATTTTCGTGTGAGATGAAACTATTTCTTGAGTTCCATAACTCCAATTTTAGCTTAGAGTTCCATAACTCCAATTTTAGCTCAACTTAAAGTCCAACCTCGTGGACAGACGGTCAAGCACGGCAATTTTAAAAACAAGTGCCAGTGTAGTGTTCGGACGAGTAAAAACCCTTTTTTGGAAGCAGACCGTTTTGTTTAGTGCAGCTCAAAACTAGAAGTTTTATTAGATATTTTAATCAATTTTAGGCAAATAAATGAATTAAACTTACATTAATGGTTTTTCTTTTATCTCATCTGCTCTCCGAACAATGATAATCAAAGCCTTCCCTTGGCCTAAATTTAAACAAGTTAGTTTAACACGTTGCTTATAGTTCATTTGTACTTACAGTTTAAGAATATTTTAAGAGAAAGATGATTTGCTAAATGCAGTTTAAAGTATTGCTCGTAAATAAATCTTTTACTATGGCACAACGCCCACCATTTGTCACAGAACTAAAATGCTATCTAGCCCTCGCTCGTGCAGTGTCGCTCAGTGTCTCACCGGTTCAATCCAGTGGTGCCAATACGAAGTATATGTCTACCGTCCTGAAGAGCCTCGACCAATCAACAAAGATACAGACGGCGCGAGTCGTCCAGTGGTACTATTCTCACGACTGCTTCTCTCCTCACCTCATTGGGTCCAGATTCCAATCAAACTACTAATGATTTTGGCGAAGTATTATGCTCTTCGTTAGTTTCTGATTGACGATTATCAGATCTTATAACTGCTTGTGAGACAAATTTATTTTAGATTCTATCTGGCTCTGAACACTCTAACAGCATGTACTTAGTGATTGTCGGTTACGATAATCTTCACTGATACTAGGAATAAAATGAGGAATCTGGAAGTGGTGCTTACTTAGTGTAATGCAACCGACTCAACAACGCTTCCGTCCAAAACTACAAGATCTAAGAGTAGATTGTTGTTTCGCTGCAGTTTCGTCACTCTTTGAGCCTACGGCTTCTGATCTGCATTTTTGTTAATGAAAACTCTGCCACTGCGACCATTATTCAGCTTATCTTTTACTGCTCTTTGCTCTACATGTTACAAATTACCCGAATCCAATGAAGGTGGAAGCGAGATGTTGGTTTGTCCACATGTGTCGTTTCAACCGGTTACTACATTATTAAGGTAAATGAGAATCCGTTTGAGAATGGTATGCAATAATTCGCGAAGCATCATAAGATGCCTTTCAAAGTATCGCTTCTTCCGAAGAAATTATGCTGCACAATGGCAGAGAATATATTCCGAGCACTCGGACTCGTAGTTACTGAAACGACAAACGTCATCTTGAATGTTACCAAATTTTTCAGGTAATTATTGGCAATGTCCTGTAAATATGTAAGTCTTTTCGTTTTAAATTGATTTATTTTTTGGCTCTCGTTGTATATGGATGTATGAATTTTTTAGCTTGTTGAGCGCCTACTACGTAACGCCAGCCATTTAATAGATAGTGTCTTACCCAAGCTGAATGTTCTAGTTTGATGGCACAGGTAGATATGCCTAGAAATGGTTTTGATCCAAAAAAACATGTTTAATTAGCCACGTATAGCTAATTCGTCATCCACTTCGTTACCAACGACTCTTTTGTGGCTTGGTACCCAGAATATCTTTACTGTATTCCGAGTTTCCAGTTGTTGAAAAGATGCGATACACTCCTAAACCAGTTGAAGCTTATATTTCGGCGATCTCATTGCCAATAGTGCTTGGCTGTCTGAGAAGATTACATGGCTGTAGTTACGTTTCCTGTAGACTTTCTAATTGATATCGCCTCTTTAATTCTTGGTTCATATACTCCAAGTCAGTCAGCTCACCCATTTTAGAACCATCCATATAGATCCGTATTGTACTTTGAGGTAGTATGAGACCAACCGAATCCAACATCTGACGATCCACTATGTGGCCCTCATTTGAGATGTCGAAGTTCGGTTTCAGGAATCAGAATATACTGACTTAAATGGCACATTCCTTGTGGTTAACGTACCCAACTAGAGACTGGGAGATCGCAGGTTCAATTCCTGCTTGAGGACATATCTTTTCTCGGTGTTTCCAATAAAAAAGTGTTTTTTCGCCTTGTAGTATCTTTGATCTAAATTATTATCCCTAATCCTAATGCCAAAGAACAAATAAAAAACTCTCGAAACCCGTTAGGGAAAATCATTATCATTACTGGAATTTCCTTTTTCACGAAACTTTTCGATAACCTTCCGTCACTTCTATTAAAAAATTTCAAATAATTTATAATTTACATAATTTAGAAACAGTTGTTTAAGAAACTTTTGTAATATTGTGTAGGAAAAGCGGAAAATTTATGAATTTTCTCTATCTACAACATATAAACCCTTAAGTATTCCAATTAATTTAGTATACCTTTTTAACATAAACTATCGCACAAATGAGAATAGGTTCGCCGAATTTTGGAAGAAGTCGATAGAATAACCCCTTGAAAACTATCTAAAAATTGTTGTAGTTCGATGCAATTTAAAGAAAATATCCTCAGAAAATGGGATGTACCTATTACTGTGAATAATAAATACAGTAAAGACCCGTTCCTATTGTCTCCATGGTGTATTTCAGGCTGACAAAATGGGGACATTGACTAAATCGCGGTATTTTTTTCTTCATAATAAAATGAAGCAGTTAAAATATTCTTCCCTTCCCTTGATGTAGTCTAATATCTATTTCTGATTATTTAATATAGTCTTCTAGCGCAAAAATTTTAAAAAATATTTTTTTATTTTTGCATATTTGCATCTTTAAGATAAGGAAAACATGATCAAGAAAGGATTTACTTAAAGTTTGTCTGCTAGAGTCCATCAAGCATATTTTCATATGAGGCTGATAAAATTGGGGGCTGATCAAATCGGGTCTTCAATGTATTATAATAGATAGGCAGTATTCGAAGAAGTTTCTTGTGGGCGAGTGTAGAACGACTTTGTTTCTACTTACTTGGAGTCAGCGGCATAGTCAGAAATTCGGTTTGGTAGGGATTTGATGAAAATCTAACTTACTGTCCAAATGGAAACCGCCATCTTTGAAGTTTTAAAATTATGGAGAATCAGTTTTTCAAAAAATTGTAACAGAGTTCCTGGTTTTAGCAATTTTGTTGAGACTTTCATTTTAAACAACTTTATTGTAGGCATGAATACTATGTATATGGAGTATATCGAGATATAAAATGATATTTACGAAGTGTTCCTTAATCTAGTTTTTTTTTTTCTAAAATAACTTTCTATTGTGAGCTTCACAAACTCAAGCTTTGGATAAAATGTAAATTTTATCGTTTATAAACAATAGAAGATATTTATCATAAACAGTAAAATCATAATAATTTGATTTAAAATTATTATGTCTTCAACAAAGTGGTTTATAATAGCACTCCCCAAAAATTTCCTGAAGACATTAAGTCTGGAACTAAATTTGTTTGAAGATTAAATTCGCCATAAATACTTTTTGAAGGATATAAATCTAAAATTATTTTATCAAATGATGTGCTGTTTTACGTTTGTAAAATTCATCAAAGATAGTAAACCTGCGAAATTGGCGGAACGGAAAACGCCATTTTTCATAAAATCCCCTACTTTCGGAAGGTGGTTTTCTCGTCATTAATTCTATAACGTTTTCATCTTAGCTCGGCGCCTTCCCAAAATAAAAACATTTTCAGCAAATGTTGGAAGTTATGCATTTTTTTCGGTGGGCAGTTCTAAGTTTCATAGACATTAAAGCAATTCCAGTTTCGCTTATTATTACAGTATACCTCTTCAAAACTGAACTCAATATGATAGGAAATTATGATTACGATTATGATTGATTTCAGAACTCTTGAATGAGTTTCTATTGGAATGTTTTTAGGTGTGTATTTGATATTGATGTTATTAGACAACTGTACTGTGAGATCAAGACTAATAGATCAGTTACAGATCAGGATAGCATTTCCACAATTTTTCAAAGGTCCTCATGATGTTTCATACAATAGGTCATCAATATACTGATCAGATAATTGTCATTGTAATATTGAATTAAATCAGTCCGCATCAATAAATTTTTAACTTCAATCCAATATTTTTTTTTTGGTGAGGGTTAAACCCCAAAGCATCCTCTTGGCTACACCGCTGCTTGGAGTTATTCATTTCGATCCGATGGTTATAAGTCAGAAGATTCGTGCAAATGATAATTTTTGCACACATGGGTGATCAAGTTCCATCTAGACAACTTGGAATTGTTCGGTAGTTATTCTAGCGGTTGTAGATGGAGAAATGAAATACGAAATTCGTTTTATCGAAATAATATTTGGCTCATTTAAATGGATTATTACTATATTGACCAATAAATAGGCGACAAAGAGTAATCCACAAACAACAAGCCATAACTTTTAAAGTATTCGAAATATGTATTTGATGTCTTCAGTAAAGTTATTCGCAAAAGTAAGAACTACAAATTTTCTGAAGGCATTATTTCAATACAATCACTTCCAAGAAAATTTATGAAAATATCTCACTCTTAGGGGGATTAAGCAGTAAAATCACAATACCAAAAGAAAGGCATATTATATGCTTTAAATTCTCCGAAGATACTATACACCTAAAATTATCCGTTTTGACGTTAATAATACATTGAATGTTTTTGGTCTTATTTCTGGCTATTGGAAATGATAAAAATCTTTCGTGTGCATTTAATGTTAAATATCTCTGTTAATAATACTCCGATTTCAACAATCTATAGTTCGTTCGAAAGGTATTTATATAAACTATCTAAAAATATATAAATTGTCTACTAACGTCGTCAATTTCGGCAGCAAATTTCAAAAAACCGCGAAAAATGCGATTTTTGCACCTTCCAATATTCATATCTTGGAAACTAAACATCAGAATCCAAAACAAATTGATAGCGTTCTGTCTGGGTGATAGGTCTTTCATTTAAAATTGGTTTGGATAAGATCGGTTCAGTCATTGCTGAGAAACACGAATGAGAGTTTGTCCGTTACACACACACACACACACACACACACACACACAGAAATTGTCCCAAATCGTCGAGCTGAGTCGATTGGTATATAAGACTCGGCCCTCCGGGCTTCGGAAAAAATCTTGAAAGTTTGAGCGAATTCAATACATTTCTATTATAAGAAATGTAAAAATATTTCCAAAAAGTTAATAAAGTGCCATGAGTTCTGGAACAATCACCCTTTTACGTTACGAAAACTAGACCATGAACAAAAATCATGTATTTTATAATAATGTTCATTTCCCCTTCAGTAACGGCTATATAACGCTTTTATTAATGGAGATATCTGCTTTTGCTTTGTGAACTTCAGTCACGCTTTCCACCATTTCATTTTCAAATTGATTTTCTGTACATGAACTAGCTCACAACTATATGAACATTATTCATAAAACCAAAGGTTGAATCGTGATTTTATTCATAGATTTAGGAAAATTATTCAGAGTCCGACTATACGACGTGAACTGATTTACGATTTATTACATCTTTATCATGATTTGGTTTTCGTGGTTGTGAATTGGTTCATAAAATCGAAGCATATTTCCTCGTGAATCATTTCACAAAACTCGAAATATTATTCAAGAATCCTTTCAATCACTGTGAACTATTTCATGATTCACAATTCACAATTCTGTATTCGTAAAATAGTTCACAAAATCAAATATTATTCATGTATCCGTGAATTGATTCATGAATCCTAGTATATTTGTCCCAGCTTACCATTCGTACTCGTGAAATGGTTCATCAAATCATGAAATTATTTTCATGTTTTTATGAACAAGCTCCTGATTCCTAGTATAATGCTCAAACCTGATCATCCGTGCACGTGAAATAGTTTACATAATCATAAAATATTCATGGATCCGTGAAATGGTCCATGTTTCCTAGTAGATGATTCACGATCTGTCTTGAGTGCTTGGGATATTGAGGAAGATAGGGATATCTAATTATTTTCAATTTCATGCAACTCTGACATGGTCATGAAATTTTCACATGAACTAATTCACAAAATTTAGGTTTTTCATGAAATATCATATAGTTTTGTCCAGCTTCTGACAACTAGTAATAGATGTGAGCAGCAAATATAAGAAAACTATTAGAACCTCGAACATCGTTATTCATTTGATAAGGGTCAATGTGGTGTCCGAACATAAAACAAAAAGAGCGCTGAGCATCAAAAATACATTATAGAGCTGTGTTCATGATATAGTTCACAAAATAAGATACCGCTAATCAGTAACACTTTTAGGGTCCTGTTCATATTGTCACGTTACTCCGAGTAAAACATCCGATAGTAAGTTAACATGAACATGAGTCGCCTTACTCCATATGTGAAATTCGAAAGCGAACCCAAGAATCACACCAATAATCAAATATCACGATAACGTGCATATAAATTACAAAAGTTGTGACTAAGATCCTGCATTCACGAACATAATTCACACTACTCGGGACCAAAACATCAAAAATCGTGACTAAGATACTGAAATCGTGAACACGAATACCTCTACTTGTGACAAAAATATCACGATAATCTAAAGAGAAATTATAGCAATCGTGACAAAGGTCATGAAATCATAGATCACACTAATAAAAACCGACATTAACCTCATGAAAAAATATCACAATAACGTGACATCATGGACATCGTTTAAATGGTTCTTTTACTTGATCTACTTAACCCTGCGGAAGTCGCGCAAATGGCTCACTGAACAAGCACCCTTTGATGCCCTAAGACGATTTCGCTATATTTTCAAAGCAGCATGCACTCAGTGCACTAGCGCGACTGCCGAAAGGTTAATACAAACCAGTGTATTCCCAAAATATGAACAAGAATCATAATAAAAACTAAACATGTCCAAGGAACAACCACATTAACGCAACCGAATATTGGAATATATCGCCATCATGGCGTCGCCATGTATATTTTGATGGTGAAATAGTTTTTTGAAAACATAAATAGTTTAATGGTTACGAGGCATATTATCCATAACTGCAGGAACTTTGTAGCGATTTTCGAAAATCGTGCAGTTCAGGAGATTGTGACTTTTTGTTCATAAATTTATGAACGGATTTTTATTCGTGTACCACTTACGGTTACTAATAATTCTTCCTAATTCGGACTCGGCCATACGATGACTGGTTCTTCAGACCAGTTCATTAAACTTTGTACTATTACCCATCATCCGGGTACTTCGAATCATTACCAAATGTATTTTTAATTTCCAGGTTACTTGATCTTTGGTCGTCAGTTTCTAGTCTCCTTGAACGTCCGCCCCTCTCGTACCTTCCTTAATTGCACACAACCAGCGAGTGCGGGGTCTGCCGCGATCGACGACCTCTTCGAGGTTATCTGCTGAGTGTAACTTTAGTTGGTCTATCTTCAACCATTCGCACTACATGTCCAGCCCACTGTAGTCTGGCACGTGTTATCAGCCTTCCAATGTCATCAGATTTTTCCCATATATTTTATATCTTATCATTTCCTATTTGAGATATCGAACAATCTCAATGTAAATTTGTACAAAATGACGAGAATAGACCGGATTAAGGTATGAGTTTATCTTAACCAATACCAAATTGTTACTCATTAATTCTTTAGCTCCTCAAGTAACATGAGACAACATACAAAATCCTAGATGCGATCATTTTTAGTTTATAAAAACCAGCATTCTAACCAAATGTTCCATCTTTTCCAGCGACACTCTAATCTACAATGTGGCCTATATCAAATACTTCATCCCGTTGGTCGTGATAGCGATTCTCATCACGGCTGCCATCATCACGATGATAGTGCTGCGCAACAAGAGAAAAGACTACCACGTGGGCAAGCTGGGTAACGTCGGCCGAGCGTCACGCACAACCGATTACATTGATTATAACCTGGTCGTTCTTTTCCCTACAGAGACGAAGGAAAATTGCGTCTACTTTATGCCCCAGCCACCGGATGCAGCAAAGGACGATGAGGACAGTGTTTTTAGTGTGTAGATTTTGTTTCTACGTTGAAAGAAGCATGGTATTTTACCTAGCAGAATGTCATCAATTTGTAAATAATATACTGTATGATACGCTGTATTTTAATCGTAAATGAGACGAACTGTGTTTAATTTATTTTGTATAACAAACTGCGAATTGAATAAATATAAAAAATAATAGCGAGTATCGCTATCGAGAACAGTTTCGATGGGTTAAAGTGGAAAAGATTTTTTTTGCTAATTAATCATAGTTTCGGTGGGAAAGGAGATTTCTTTTTTCAGGTACGTGCATGTCCAATAAGAAGTCAGCATTATAACTAAAGCAATTGATGATGCCAACAGACCAATTATCAGATGTGATCGATTAAAAATTGAGAAGAAATCAAATTTAGCGCTGGAGTGCACATTGACTTCTTTAGGACCTTCCAGTTCTTCTAATTCAGCTTCGTTCGTAAATTCCTCAACTGATTCATCTGGCTGACAAGATCCTACCCCATCCATAAACATGCGAATGAAGCCTTGGCGACATTCACACTCGTCAGGGGCAATGCAGTCTCCATTTCTACAGCCCTTACAAACAGGCAAACATTCCCCGCTCTCATCTGAATACTCGAACCCTTCCTCACAATTATTACTGAATCTGCTTTGAACCACCCCCACCACCTCACCAATATCCTCCACCACAAGCTCATTTTCCTTCATCTCACTGCAGACATTATTAGAACTTAGCTCCCACCCCTCCTCGCAAACACATTTTCCATCAACACAAATGCCATCGATACATCTAGGCAAACAAGCTTTCCGACACACTCCATCCCATTCCTCCTCGTATCCAGCCAAACATCGACAGGTATTTGGTGCTACGCACTCTCCATTAACGCAGGGTTCCAGACAATTCGGATGACAGGAACCGAATCCGTCATCAATGTAGCCTGCAAAACACTCACACAGGTTTGGTCCAACACACATTCCATTTGTACAGGGGATCTCACACACTGGCTCGCAATAGACTACATCTTGTTCATCAACGGCTTTTCGATAACCGGTATCACATTCGCAGATATTATTTCCCAGACAGGTCCCTTGACTACAGTCCACGTAGTTTTCATCGCAGTGGAAATATTCGCTTGCCTCGCTACGAGGAAGCTCTGGTGTGCACTGTGGTGGAGTGGTAGTCGAAGGACATGGTAACTGATGACAGGGTGCTTGTGTAGGGCATTCACATGCTGGTACCGTCGGACACACAGCTTCGGGACATGGACGAATTGAAGTTGCTGAAGGTTCGTTTATCGATACTATCGTAGAATAGTTGCCCACTGGGCATGGAGATACACTGGAACAATTACAATTTGATGCTGGTAACTGGCACTCAAGAACCGATGTCACCGGAACTGGTAGACATGTTTGTATCCCATTATCCATGTAATTGGTGAAGAAGCCCTCGTTGCATCGGCAAAAATTGTGACCGCCACAAATTCCATTGGCACAGTCTACAACATGGGGATCACAATGAGGTACGCATATGTGGTTCACAGCAGGAACAAAACCATCGTGACAAAGACAAACATTTGGTTCTATGCAGTCTCCGTGTTCACATTGAGGGTCACAAATTGGTTCGCATACTTCCAAGAGCCCATTGAATCTGTAGCCTTCATCGCATTCACACCTTCCAGGAGCGACGCAATTTCCATTAGCACAGTTTGACACACAAAGAGGTAAACACTCGATAACTCCCGTAGGATCTTTTTTATAATGATATCCATCCAAGCATTGACATTGATTGTTCCCCAGACAAACTCCATTAGAACAATTAACCACTGTCGCATCACAAACCGGTTCGCAAACACCATCTATGCCGGTAGCAAAACCTTCTCTACAAACGCACATATTCGGTGCAATGCAGACTCCATTGATGCAACTGTCATTACAATCCGGTTCACAGATGTAGTCATACTTTGTCGACTGCCTGTACCCCTCCGAGCAAACACATGAACCATTCCCCACGCAGACACCATTCACACAAACTCTGTCGCAAGGTTTCGGCTCACAAACCATTTTGCCGTCCCGAATCGCTAATGCGTAGCCTTCGTCACACTCGCAGATGTTCGGCTGAGCACAACGACCATTGCTACAGTCCACCCAGCTTTCGTCACAAATCGGCTCGCAGACACTGTTGCTGTTATCAGCGAACCGATAACCCGAAATGCACTGGCACACATTCGGTTTGATGCAATAAGCGTTAATACACTTGTTCTTGCAGTAAGGCGTACAGACTGATTTTTTCGAGTTGATAGCTAAAATGGAATTAGTTATGGCTAACGAGTTTACTAAACGTTGATCTATCTTACCACTGATAGTCGCGAAATAGCCAGGAAGGCATTCGCAACGCTCCGGTCCAACACATTTGCCATTAGAACATCCATTCGTACATTTGGCTTCGCATACGTTTTGACTGTTATCCACCTTCATGTAACCTACAAAAAAATCAAGCACTTGACTAGCCGAAAAAGAAGTAGAACAAAACAATTCACCTTTGTTACACTCGCAAACGTCAGGTGCAACGCACTTCCCATGAACGCAAGGTTTACTACACTTGGGTACACATTTGAAGCCATCTTTCCGATCTAGTAGGTATCCTTCGTTGCACGTACAATGATGTGGCCCAGTACACACTGCATTCTCGCAAGGCCTTGGACAGACTGGTTCGCAGTATCCACTCTGTTGGTTCAATGCGTATCCCACCTTACACTGACAAACTCCCGGAGCGGAACAGTATCCATTAGGGCATCCAGCGGGGCAATATGGTTCGCACGTGTCGTAGACTCCTTTCCGGTACAAATCGTCACATACACAAACTCCCGGAGCAACACAATTCCCATTCATGCATCCAGCTTCGCACAGCGGTACGCAGCCTGTCTCAGAATCAATGTAGCCTTCGTTGCACTGACAAACCTCCGGGCCGATACAACTTCCGTTGGTACAGTTGACACGTTCGCATTGTGGGACACATTGATTCAAATTGTTGAGCTGATAACCTTCCTCGCACAAGCAGGTTTCTGGAGCAACACAATTTTGGCATGATCCACTACAGACGGGCTGGCATGTGAATTGTTCTGTTGCCGATAGGGTATAACCTGAAGTAAGAGAAAATATATTTTGTCTGTAATATCAGGAGAGTTTATTTTAGTGTGGGTGAACAACATGGATGAATAGCGCGCCGAAATAGTCCCGCAAATCTAGGATCAGAGTTTGGATTTATGAAAAACGAATCATATTTTGGACAATTCTTAGCAGAATTTATAAAATTAACAATAACAGTATGCTTCCAGTCTTCGTTCGGGACTGTTCGGCGCTTAATTTGAAGTCGAAGTACGATAAATTTCCAATTCGTGTAGCCATAATTTGTGCGAAAATTCCAAGACAAACTTTTTAATAAGGTGTATATTCTGCAATACAAGTTAAACTCGATTACCCGGGGCTTCGATTATCCGGAAGAAATGATTAAATTACTTATATACTACAAAAAAAAGTAAATAAGTAAGCTGAGGGTCGTCTATTTTTTGGCTCATTTATTTTCAAGTGCAAACTCCCTATTGAAGCTATCACAATCAACAATCAAATTCAAAATCTCCCTCAATAATTCACTTCCAAATTGGTGAGAGTTTCATGCAAAAATGCTCACGCCTCTATTTCAAAGCATACACATACAGTGCAAAGTATAGGCAGGAATATGGTAAAAATGTTCAGGATGTTTTCGTACGCAAAACCAAGTCAGTACCCACAAGGAGAGATATTCATATCATTATTGGAATTGAAAATCAATGGAAAAGTATTGAGCGGCTTAGCTGCAGTATGCATCGTATGAGCAAATACAAATACATATTTGTATTTGGTATGAGCAACTGTGAATAGAGCATAGTAGAGCATGATTTGAGATCTTCATCAAAATCAAATAAACCTGTCATCTTTTAATAGCTTTGGTGATAACTATAAATAAATAAACCAATAAAAATTTAAGGTATTCTATCAAACACCTTAAGATATGCTATCTTTTATAACTATTCTAAACGCATACGTTTATAAATAAGTAAAAAGAGCTATGAATGGATTATTTTTTCAACGATGGTATTCAGATTGGACTGAAATTTATAAAATTACATCATTTTTTATTCACCCGATTTCGATAAATTGGAACTACCCTATCTAACTCGTTACTAAGGACTACCCAAAGAAATCAAAATGTTTCTGTTCACTTACGAAGTATCTGTTTTGAGAAGTTAATAAAATTCACTTTCGCGAAATTTAAAAAAAAAACTTTTAGAGTCACCCTAGGATGTCTAATTTTCATTTCAGCGTCCTAATTTAATCAAAATCGAGTTCAGCGTACCAAAATTACCCTTAGATGATATTTTCAGACATTTTAAACTACTTTTGAGGTTTTGTCCAGCTTTTGTATGGAGTGGATCCACTGTGCAATGTCGTACCGAATAGTCAGGTGATAACTACGCATGTAGTCTTCGTAAACTCTCTATCTCATGTTGTTACCAGCGAAGAACCACCTAAGGTTACGGAGATGATGGGTTACCAGCCGCCTCAGCGAGAAGTACTGCTGGCACCTTCTTTACATAGCATTCATCTTTGCTTGAGCTACCCAAGAATTAAACTCACATCCAGTGATGGCCCGGTCTCTTATCAGAATCTTTTTAACCCTTTCTTGACCAACTTTTTCCACCGGTTCCAAAACTATATTTCCTTAGAACTGTTCGCATCATGAAACACGAAAAACCTGTTTTAATAGAGATAAGGAAAGCTAGAGTTGTCGAGGACGATGCATGGAAGTGTGTTGAACAAATCTGGGTTGCTATTAAGCTCGGTAATCGAACCGTTTTCCTGTGAGCAGTTTATTTCCCTCCGAATCGCATTCGGGACAATATGTTGATCGAAGCTCACATCCAGTCGATTTCGCATGCAATGGCAAATATGTCTTCAATCGACGAGATCGTTATATTGGGCGACTTCAACCTACCGCAAGCGGTATCAATCTCATCGACAACTACAGCCGAGCCACACTTTTTCAAATGAACGACGTGATTAACGAAAACGGCCGCAGTTGGGATCTTTGCTTTGTTAGTGCCCAGAACGTTGCTCAAAATATCTCTTTCGCACCAGTTCCATTGGTAAAAACTGTACCACATCACAAACCTCTTGTTGTCTCGCTGAACCAAGAACGGCCTCGTGTAGTCGAAAATGTCCCTGATCCAGTTTTCTAAGACTATCGTAATGCAGACCACCGCAGCACCGCTGTTTTTCTATGTGAGCTTAACTGGGATCACTTACTCGATAGCAATGATGTTGATCAAGCAGCCCAGACCTTCACTCATATTATGACGTATGCCATCGATAGATTAGTCCCGAAGAAAGTAAACCGGAATGAGGAAAAAGATGGGTGGGTAATGTCTGCGACATAACCGGAGAGATGTAGAATACATAAGGAACACGTTCTTCAAATATGTTGATACTCATTGGAATTTTCGGACAAAAGGTGATTTGGGCGAGGAATATTTCAAATTATTCTTTACAAAAATGATGGTGGTCCTGAAAAGGACCGGTTTTGTTGGCGTTGTTGGCCTTGGTGAGGGAGATGGCTAACGATGAAATTAATTGTTAGCATGAGGAAGTCGCGTAGTACTGGCCAATGGAAGAACAGATAATAATTGATTCCTGAAAATCAATTTTTCTTTATTCATGTAAATTATACATACTTACAAATCTAACAGAAGATTCCTGATCATATTTCTGAATCATTAGTGCGAACATTGTGTAATTTGGTTAAGTACAATGAAAGTTACAAACTTTCCAAACTCGACCTTCTGTTCATTCAGAAATATTGAAATGGGGTGTCGTGGTCACAATAAAAAAAGATGGGTGGGTAATGTCTGTCACATAACCGGAGCGTCGTGATTTCAATTCGAGACGTTAATTTAAATCTAATAATATTCAACAGAATCACGTTTGAATGGGAAATTTTCAAATAATTCTCTATGGTAATAATGGTGGTTCTGAAAAGAACCTTTGGTATCGGCGTTGGTGTTGATGGTGATGCGCTGGATCGTTGGATATTTTTGGCATGATAGTTACGTGCCTGGCGAACTGTTTTGTAGCCTCGAACAAAACGACAAGACTGGCTTCTTCGGGTACCATTACGGCTGAACTTTATAAGCTTAGCTCGACTTTGAAATCCTGCACAATCTCACGAATCAGACACTGGTAGGGCCATTTTGTTTGCTACTAGCACGGAGCTGCACAAAAAATCATTTAATGCAGTTAGTTCACGGGGGCTGCCAAAAAGCTTGAATAGAAGCATGCGACTTCAACGTTTCTCTTAAACACATGCAACAACACATTCGTTTTGGTAATACTGATAATAACAGTAGAAAGGAATGGAAAAGCAGTGCACGAAACGAGCGAGAGGATAATTTAAATTTTTGTTCCGTGTGCAAGCTACTTCTTTCCACCCAACGTATTATGTTGCTTGTTGAAAATTTGCTACACACCTTAAAATAAAAGTTTCAGTTTAACTCTCACTAGAACACAATTGATTGGTCCTGAAAAGAACCGTTGCTTTTATTGTAATTTACGCCCACTCCCACAAACCGACCAAGTAGGCATCAGTGGCTTCATTACGGCTGAGTTTTGTAAGCGTAGCTCGACTTTGAAGTAATACACAACCTTACGAACCAGACGCTGGAATGTTAGCCAGCGGATTAGTTGCTCCGTTGCCCTTTAGTTGGGGCGAAATACTAGCATGGCGACAGTTCCTGATCGGTAGTTGGTTGCGATGGGCCACCAGTAGCTGGGGCACTTTTGCGGACCGTCATCATCGCCAACTGCTTTCCTCCGGTGGACTGGCTGCTTGCTAGTGCTTGAACGAATACGAATGATGAGAAAAACCGACCGACCAATATTCATATATGAAAACACAAGAAAGCACTACTATCGCTCTCCCGCTCGTTTTCGTGCCATTCCTGTACCTTTCCTTTCCGTTCGGCTACCAATACTAGCATAACCAAAACGAATATTCTGTCTTTCCATCGCCTTCAATCTAGTGGCCAGTGCTAGCAAACTTGCATGTTCAGTTTTTCAATAACAACATTCCAACAATATTTTCAAAGAATGTTGCAGATTTGAAAAGAAGGAAGGAGAAGATTTTCACAAATTTAAATTCTTTTGTTTTATTTGTTAGCGCTGATAAAGGCTATTTAGTTTGCTACTAGCAAGGAGCTGCACAAACAAATCGATTTATGCAGTTAATCAACGGAGGCTGCCAAAAAGTTCGAATAAAAGCATGCGACTAGTGTACTTTGCATGTTCTATATTTTATCAATACTAGAGAGGATCAATAAAATAATTCAAATTGTTATAGCGACATGCAATTGTGGCAACACTGGCCATGAGATGGTGGGGGAACACGCACATTCGTTTTAGTTATGATGGTAGTAGCAGCAGAAAAGAATGGAAAAGCAGTGCACGAAAACGAGCGAGAGAAGATAATTTAAATTCTCTTTCTTTCTTTCCACACATCGTATTTCTTATATTGCTTTCTGAAAATTATTTGTTATACACCATAAAATGTAAATTTCAGTTGAACTCTTATTAGAACACAATTAATTGGTCCTGTAAAGAACCGTTTATTGTTTTATTGCGGGAGCATAATTCAGACGCACTCCCCGCGGACACGGTGAGCTAGAAAGCACTATTTTGCATTCTCGAACAAACCGACCAAGTAGGCATCGTTGGCTTCTCGGGGCATCATTACGACTGAGCTTTGTAAGCGTAGCTCGACTTTGCAGTCCTGCACTATCTCACGACCCACACGCTGGAACGATAGCCTACTCTGTTGCCCTTTAGTTGGGGCGAAATTCTTGCAGGGCGACAGTTCCTGATCGGGTTGCGATGAGTCACCAGTAGCTGG